>NC_134353.1:695764005-696051505 GCF_048569485.1 Anomaloglossus baeobatrachus
TTCAGTTTCTCCCATTTATTCTGTGCCTGAATTTACTCCATATAAGTGTACTAGTTTCTGTGCTTAATTGCTGGAATTGCACTTAAGGGTGTTTCTGCTTATTCCATTTTGTTCTGTGTTTTGGTTTCATGTTTGTGAGAATCTGTCTCTGTGCTTTTGTGAGAAGGGCAGTTCCTCCAGCAAGAAAGGGAGCTTGCTACCTGTTCATGTTTGGATTATTTGCACTTTAGAATATTGTTCTGTGATTTTGTTTCTTCCCATTATATCTGCAGTTCTGTTTAAAGTGTCTGGCACAAGAGTACCTGATATAGCGGGGGAAGACCGTGTGGTCTTAGTATTTTTTTTTCTATCAGTTTAGTATTTTTTGCAGGGTTTTTGCTGCCCGCAATCAGTTATCGGTCCTGTTCTGTTGTATTTAGTAAGTCGGGCCTCACCTTTGCTAATCTATATTTTCTATCTGTGTATTGTGTTTTCTTACATCCCCATCGTTGCATGTTGGGGGCTTGCTATTTCTTTGGGGACTGCTCCGAGGCAAGTTAGGATTCCTTATTTCTGTCCTTGAGGTGTAGCAAGTTTCTCCGGCAGTGACGAGGTGTCTAGGTGTACAAAAAAAGACAGTTTGCACGCTGATAATGCTAAAGTATGGAATCCATGAATGTGTGAACATGGACCTGCATTACTGCTAAGGAAAATCTAAGAAAAATGAGATATTTAGCATATATAAATGGCCATTTGTATATCTGCCCAGTTGCCACTTCACGGCATATCTCGTAACTGGGTACCTACACTATGCTGAAGCCTCTTTCTGGGTTAAAAAACCTCCTGTGTCTTTATAGCAGGTTCCTACTTGCCCATACACAGGAGGTTTTGAACCCAGAGAGAGGCTTCAGCATAGTGTAGGTACCCAGTTACGAGATATGCCGTGAAGTGGCAACTGGGCAGATATACAAATGGCCATTTATATATGCTAAATATCTCATTTTTCTTAGAGTTTCCTTAGCAGTAATGCAGGTCCATGTTCACACATTCATGGATTCCATACTTTAGCATTATCAGAGTGCAAACTGTCTTTTTTTGTATTTTATGTCATGTTCAGTTATGCACCTGTTCACACCTCAGTTTGGTGAGTGCAGTCAGTCTTTTTGTCTATATTAAGAGATGTCTAGGTGTGTTAGGGGATTGCGGTCAGCTTAGTTTCCAACTACTCTTGTGGTTTTGTTTTTTCATGATTAATGGGATTTTTTGTGATCATCCATGGTTACCAGTTCATAACAGTGGCCGCAACAATAAAGGGACGCGTGTGTCAGTGTCTGTTTCACCCCACTACTAAAGGGGTGTGTGTGTGAGGGTTTGTATGGCGTCCGAGCAATGAAAGGATGTGTTCGTGATGGTTTGTGTGGTGTCCCAGCAATTAAGGGGTGAGTGTTTCTGTCCCCAGCAACTGGGCAGATATACAAATGGCCATTTATATATGCTAAATATCTCATTTTTCTTAGAGTTTCCTTAGCAGTAATGCAGGTCCATGTTCACACATTCATGGATTCCATACTTTAGCATTATCAGAGTGCAAACTGTCTTTTTTTGTATTTTATGTCATGTTCAGTTATGCACCTGTTCACACCTCAGTTTGGTGAGTGCAGTCAGTCTTTTTGTCTATATTAAGAGATGTCTAGGTGTGTTAGGGGATTGCGGTCAGCTTAGTTTCCAACTACTCTTGTGGTTTTGTTTTTTCATGATTAATGGGATTTTTTGTGATCATCCATGGTTACCAGTTCATAACAGTGGCCGCAACAATAAAGGGACGCATGTGTCAGTGTCTGTTTCACCCCACTACTAAAGGGGTGTGTGTGTGAGGGTTTGTATGGCGTCCGAGCAATGAAAGGATGTGTTCGTGATGGTTTGTGTGGTGTCCCAGCAATTAAGGGGTGAGTGTTTCTGTCCCCAGCACTGCGGCACTGAAAGTGTGTGTATGTTTGTGTATGTGTGTCTTGAGGTGAGGGTGCATGTGTGTGTTTGTGGGCATATGTGTGTGTGTGTGTGGTCTAAGCTTTCACGGGCAGTGTATATTGTGTTTTAGATTGTAAGCTCCTAGGAGCAGGATGTGTATATGTTTTTCTTTGTAAGATTAGCTCTCCATGGCTTATAATTACTAGTGATGGGTAAATAGATATTCCGGTTCGGATTAATTGTACTGAATACTAAGTACTATTTCAGTTTTAATGAAGAATAACGAACCTAATGCAAGTCAATGGGGAACCCGAGCATTTAAGATTTCCCAGAAAACCGCTCGAGTTCCCTATTGACTTGCATTAGGTCAGTGATTCATGATGATTACTTGAATTGTACTGGGTATTCGGTATGACTAATCCGAACCTGAATTTCTTATTATTCGCCCATCACTAATAATTACATATAAATATATTGCAATATGCAGCAGGACTGATGTGATCCAGGGAAATATCAGATCGCCAGAACTGGGGTCAGGAAGGAATTTTTTTCCCCCTTGAGGCAGAACTCTCTGGGGGGTTTCTTCGCCTTCCTCTGGATCTTTGGGTCCAGTGCCTCTCAGCTGGTCCCCAATGACCGCAGCTGGTTCTGTAGTCCGGACGGGGGCTGACCTGAGAGTCACTGTGACCATTGTTTTTTCTCAAAGGACCAGTAATACTTTCAATACAATGCTGCTTATTGCTCTTCTAATAAAAAAAAATATTTATAAGATATATATTGTGTTGTGTGTTTTTTGTCTGAATTTCTCCTTACACAATGATAAGATGGGAATGATCACTACTACTTTGAATATACCACAACTAGAACTGGGCAGTATAGGGGAGTCCATACAGAGGACAGATGTCATCATTTCAACGCCTTTCCTAAACTACACTACAATTATTATGGGATTCAGTTTCTGTGATTGGGGCACTAACATTGTACACAACATACTACCTGAAAGAAGAATGAAGACGGGTACATAGACCAGCAGAATACAGGAGAGACAGGATCTTATATAAAAGTAAAATAAAAATGACTAAAGGCCCTGTCACACACAGAGATAGATCTGTGGTAGATCTGTGGTAGATCTGTGGTAGATCTGTGGTAGATCTGTGGTAGATCTGTGGTAGATCTGTGGTAGATCTGTGGTAGCAGTGAAATTGTGTACAATCAGTGCCAGGTTTGTGGCTGTGTACAAATGGAACAATATGTCCATGATTTCACTGCAACCACAGATCTGCCAAAGATTTATCTCTGTGTGTGACGGGGCCTTAAGGGTATGTGCCCACGATCAGGACTCTCTGCGTCCTGGATGCAGCGGGTCCTGACCTGCGGGGCCACAAGTCTCCTCCGCAAGAGAATGCAGGGGACCGCAGCTGCTCATACCCATGATTAGGGTTCGGTGTGCTTTGGTCACTCGCTTGTGTTCTCTCTACGGAGGACGCATGTCAATCCGCAGCAAACAATTAGCATTCTGTGGCTTGGAAAGCCGCACCGCAGATCAGTGTTTGCTGAGGAAAAAAACAAGCACAGTGGGCACGGGGTTTCTAGAAATCCATCCACTATGCTTATACTGTACAACGTAGCATTTTGGACGCAGCGAATACACGCTGCATCCAAAACGCTGCACACACTGATCATGGGCACACACCCTAAAGAGGTTCAGGAAGCAGAGAGGTGGCCCCAGGAGGCAATTAGGAGTGAGGCTGAATTCAGCAATCGTCACTATTCAGAGAAAACAGCCAACATTTATTAAGTGGCAAACTTTAATTTCTGCATATTGTGTTATAATGGAGGGATTTTTGCCAATTTGTTAAAACTTGAAGACCCGAAGGCGCATTTGGAACCATCCATGGACACTTGTTACGTTTGTTCAGCACCGCTGATGTCCTTGCAACCACTAGTTCAATGCTGGAATTCTGTTCTGACTGGTCTTTGTATGGAAAGAGATCTAAGAAACCAATGGTAAAGGCCCAGTCACACACAACGACTTACCAGCGATCCCGAAAACGATGCAACATGATAGGGATCGCAGGTAAGTCGCTGGGAGGTCGCAGGTGAGATGTCACACAGTCAGATCTTACCAACGATGCAGAACAATACAGGTCACAGTTGCGATCTGTATAGCGATCTCAGCAGTCACTGTGACCCTGTCACACAGTGTCAAACACAGCGATGTGTCCTGCCCAGCAGGACATCGCCTTTGAAGAAAATGGCCTGGACCATTCGGCAACGACCAGAGATCTCACAGCAGGGGCCTGATCGCTGGTAGGTGTCACACATAACGAGATCGCTAACGGGATCGCTATTGCGTCACAGAAACCGTGACTGAGCTGCGATCTCGCTAGCGATCTCGTTATGTGTAACGGTACCTTAAGACATGGGGTGGATGTGGCTACACATTGTATTACAAAACCTGCATTATGGATAAGATTAGGAGCAGGTTGGCAAATTTTAGCTGGCGGGAAAGTCACGTAGCACGGGCCGACAAGTTGCAGTAGCCTATCTTTTGCCAGCTAACATCTGACTGCTGCATTAACCCGTCTAAGCACGTCATGAGTCTTTTGCCTGCCTTTGATGCAAGCTCACATGCTGATCCCACATCTTTCCCTGCAGATAAAGGCTGAATTACTCAGTCTTCATCAACCTCTAACAGCCACGGGGGGAGCGGCACTCCGCCTGTGGCTGTTAACCTGTTACATGTTGCTATTAATCTCTGACAGCGGCATTTAATGCATGCTGACAGCGGGGCTGTTCTGACTCCTCAACGGCGTGCAGTCTTGGGATACTGATGAGATGATCACATCTGTAAAGCAATGTGAAATTAATAGTGCTATATAAGTAAGTAAAATAAACATCATGACAGCCAGGGGTCAGTTGATGTCCCCTGTGTTTGTCATCAAGGTACTCCTGTGAAAACCACCCTGTGGCCGGCGTTCATACCAGACTGATGTCTTCTGTACACAGCATTGTTGTATATAGAACATGTGGTCAGAGTATTGCAGGTTCAAAGTACATTACAAAGTAGAAAAACATTTTAAAAATATAAAAGTTTAAATCACCCTTTACCACATTAAAAAATAAGAAATAAAATTAAAAAATACACATTTGATATTGCTGTGTTTATAAAAGTCCAATCTATCAAAATCTAACATAAGTTAATCCAAACAGTAAACCATGTCAAGAGAAAAAAATCAAAACGCCAAAATTGCAGTTTTTTAGGCCTTTGCAGCAACATAAAAAAATGCAATAACAGGCGATCAAAACATCATATGTGTCATATGGAAGTAGATGAGA
The DNA here is from genome assembly GCF_048569485.1 of Anomaloglossus baeobatrachus. Taxonomy (NCBI): domain Eukaryota; kingdom Metazoa; phylum Chordata; class Amphibia; order Anura; family Aromobatidae; genus Anomaloglossus; species Anomaloglossus baeobatrachus. The sequence goes on from NC_134353.1 coordinate 695,769,292, forward strand.
TAAAGAAAGGACCGCACTCCGTCCGCTGTGCTGGGAGACGTTTATTAGAACAAGTGCATGGGTAAAAAGGGCCGGAGGCAACCTGTAAGCCGGCTCCTAAGAGAGGACGACGGCCGTTTCGCCTTAATTAGGCTTCCACGGGTCCACGAAATGTCATATGTGTCATGCTCACAGGGCAAGCAAAGGGTAAGTTGTTCCACTGGACCAAAGGTACCAATTACTGACTTGGATGAGCAAACCTGAATAGTTGCCAAGTCTTCACTAAAGCCACTGGAGGTACAACTAGGCTAACCTGCTGGTAGGTAGCCAACAAGGGCAGCCCCAGGGGATCACGGTGCCCGGCAGCTGGCACAGCACCATGGGTATATGCGCCAATAGTCCCTGACAGTAGGAGAACCAGCAACAGCCGGTATTGTAGTTTTGGCAGAGACGGGTAGATTTGGTAGCAGCGGCCGAGATGGGTAGCTGCAGCAGCGAAGGCAATGATGAGTGGTTTCCGCAGCAGCGCCCAGTAACGTAAAAGAGCGGCCAGTGTGGACAGTTGCAGCAGCAGTAGTAGTAGCTATGGATCGTTGCAGCAGCAGAGTCGTCATGCACTGGAACACAGAAGAGCATCAGTAATACAGCACCCAGTGCAGAAATCATAGTGGCGGCCACAGAGACTTGAGAACTAGCAACGTTAGGAACACGTTGCACAGGCACCTCCACCTCCCTAAAGGGGAGAGTGCCTTAAATACCTATGGCTGAGAGGTACCTCCGAGTTAGGGCATACTGGCCCATTATGAAAGCAGGCGTGTCAGTGCATGTGCCCTAAGGACACTCCCAGGAAACGCGTGCGGCTTGCACAGGTCCCGGGAGTCGGCAGCAGGATACGGGGCGGTCAACGCTGGGGAAGGTGAGAGTTCTGGTGTCCCTGCTTGGGAAGAGGGGCAAGACAGTGTGGGGACACCGGTACAGGCCTTACAGTATATACTCTAAAATAATATCAAATGTTAGCTTGGGGTGGAAAAATAAAGTGCTCACACAGCTGCACATCCCAAATATTTAAAACGTTATGACTCTGGGAAAGTTGTGACACTAGTAAGATTTAAAAAAAAAAAAAAGTGCAGGATTTTTTCACTATTTAAATGAAACAAAAATTATATATATTTGGTATCTACGTAATCATATTGATCTGGAGAATAATAATGATAGGTCATTTTTATGGTTAAATGAATGCTGTAAAGACAAAAACTAAAACAATTGCAGATTTTCATTTTTTGCTATTTCACCCCACTTGGACTTTTTTTTACCACTTACCTTTACTTCATATGATAAAGTGGATAGTGGAATTTAAAAGTGCAGCTCATCCCCCAAAAAACAAGCCCTCACAAGATTATAGAAAAAAAAAAAAAAGTTATGGCTCTTGGAATAACAGAAGGAAAAAATGTAAGCCCAAAACCAAAAAATTGCCCCTTCCTTAAAGGATTACAACAGCAAATGTAACAGGGTATTAAAAAAAAGCTGTCGTCAATGTTATTTTCATATTGAAACATGTGTAATACTAGATATATTATTGGACTGTTAGTATAGCCTGCTTTACACACTTCAATAGATCATTCAATCTGTCGTCGGGGTCAAGTTGTAAGTGACGCACATCCGGCATCGTTCGTGACATATTTGCGTGTGAAACCTACATGCGATCAAGATTGAACGAAAATACGGTGATCGCATACACGTCGTTTATTCCTCATACATTGGACGTTTGGTAGTACGAAACTAGTCAATTGTAACGTGTGACATCCCTCATACGATTTTGATGTCTGAGGCTATGTGCGCAGGTGTGCGCTCTGCACCGCAGCTTAAAAAAGGTCTGCTTCAGAGCGCAGCTGAAAAGCTGCGTTCTGAAGCACCTCACAATGTCTGTCATTCACTAATCTCTGTCAGTCCGTCACTATCTCTGTCCCTCTCTCTCTCTGTCCATGTCAGTCTATCCCTCTTACCCCCTCTCTCATACTCACCGATCTCCGATCCCCGGCCCGGCTCTGCACGGCGTTCACACTGCTCCGGCGGCTTTTACTGTTTTGAAAAAGCCGGCCGCCCATTAAACAATCTCGTATTCCCTGCTTACCCCGCCCACCGGCGCCTATGATTGGTTACAGTGAGACACGCCCCCCACGCTGAGTGACAGGTGTCACACTGCACCCAATCACAGCAGCCGGTGGGCGTGTCTATACTGTGTAGTGAAATAAATAATTAAATAATTAAAAAAAACAGCGTGCGGTCCCCCCTAATTTTAAAACCAGCCAGATAAAGCCATACGGCTGAAGGCTGGTATTCTCAGGATGGGGAGCTCCACGTTATGGGGAGCCCCCCAGCCTAACATATCAGCCAACAGCCGCCCAGAATTGCCGCAGCATTAGATGCGACAGTTCTGGGACTGTACCCGGCTCTTCCCGATTTGCCCTGGTGCGTTGGCAAATCGGGGTAATAAGGAGTTATTGGCAGCCCATAGCTGCCACTAAATCCTAGATTAATCATGTCAGGCGTCTATGAGACACCTTCCATGATTAATCTGTAAGTTACAGTAAATAAACACACACCCGAAAAATCCTTTATTAGAAATAAAAAACACAAACATATACCCTGGTTCACCACTTTAATCAGCCCCAAAAAGCCCTCCTTGTCCGGCGTAATCCAGGATGGTCCAGCGTCGCATCCAGCGCTGCTGCATGGAGGTGACCGGAGCTGCAGCAGACACAGCCGCTCCGGTCACCTCCACACAGCAAATGAAGACAGCCGTGCGATCAGCTGAGCTGTCAGTGAGGTTACCCGCTGTCACTGGATCCAGCGGTGGCCGCGGGTAACCTCAGTGACAGCTCAGCTGATCGCACGGCTATCTTCATTTGCTGTGTGGAGGTGACCGGAGCGGCTGTGTCTGCTGCAGCTCCGGTCACCTCCATGCAGCAGCGCTGGAAGCGACGCTGCATCATCCTGGATTACGCCGGACATGGAGGGCTTTTTGGGGCTGATTAAAGTGGTGAACCAGGGAATGTGTTTGTGGTTTTTTTTTTAATAAAGGATTTTTTCGGGTGTGTGTGTTTATTTACTGTAATTTACAGATTAATCATGGAAGGTGTCTCATAGACGCCTGACATGATTAATCTAGGATTTAGTGGCAGCTATGGGCTGCCAATAACTCCTTATTACCCCGATTTGCCAACGCACCAGGGCAAATCGGGAAGAGCCGGGTACAGTCCCAGAACTGTCGCATCTAATGCATGCGGCAATTCTGGGCGGCTGTTGGCTGATATTGTTAGGCTGGGGGGCTCCCCATAACGTGGAGCTCCCCATCCTGAGAATACCAGCCTTCAGCCGTATGGCTTTATCTGGCTGGTTTTAAAATTGGGGGGGACCGCACGCCGTTTTTTTTAATTATTTAATTATTTATTTCACTGCACAGTATAGACACGCCCACCGGCTGCTGTGATTGGGTGCAGTGTGACACCTGTCACTCAGCGTGGGGGCGTGTCTCACTGTAACCAATCATAGGTGCCTGTGGGCGGGGAAAGCAGGGAATACGAGATTGTTTAATGGGCGGCCGGCTTTTTCAAAACAGTAAAAGCCGCCGGAGCAGTGTGAACGCCGTGCAGAGCCGGGGATCGGTGAGTATGAGAGAGGGCTGCTCAATTCACTTACTCGGGAGATTAGCGGTCACCGGTGAGTCCTTCACAGGTGACCGCTAATCAGGACGCGGCACAGACAGAGCCGCAGCATGACCATGAAGTCGGGTGAAGTTCACCCGAGTTCATTCTGACAGTGCGGCTCTGTCTGTGTCTGCTGTGAACTACCATTCACCGCTGCTACATGGCTGTCTGTGGCTGCTGTCAGCGGCCATGTAGCAGAGCTGAATGGCATATGACATAGTAAAAACGCATCCCTACATTACACACGCTTGGCAAGTCAATAAATAAAAAAAAAAAAAGGTGCCCAATGCATACGTCACAGAACACATGATCTAAAGGATCGCACACAAAATTGATCAATTTAACAGACTACTAACGCTCGTGTGACAGCAAATGAACGACCTACGTGCAATCTCATTCAATCGCATATGCGACCTGGGCATGTCACATCGCATACGAGATCGCATACCTAATTGTAAGGTGTAAAGCTGGCTTAACAACAAGGTGGTTTAGAAGGATCAATGGCCCGGTGGATTAATAGAGAAAAACTATTTTTTTTTAATGTCTATTAAGAACAATATACAGTGTGTCCACCCATATCCTGTCCACTGCCATTAACTTGAGAACGGCGGCAGCTATGCGCATAGAAGTGGTGTCTAGGTATAGTAAAGTATCCATGCGCTACGCAATGAAATCACCTATAACACCACCTGGTGGAAAACAACGGAGTTAGCATTTTTATCTCGAAAACGGAACGAGATAGACAAAAAAAGTGAACTACAAAGTTGTAGGACATCATCAATTCAATATGAATCGACACCTTGCATACAGAAATGCTATGATTAGAACATGTAAAACTCACAAGGCTGCGGACGAGAAGCTATATCTCATGGAGACCTTCCTACAAGTCATTGGGTATGGTGGCTGTGTGGCGTGGCCTCCACGCTCATGACCTGACCCCATTGGACTTCTTTCTGTGAGGTCACATCAAACAGCAGGTGTATGCGATCCCTCCACCAACATTGCAGGACCTACGATGACGTATCACAGATGTTTGTGCAAACGTGTCACCTACCATATTGCACAACGTGCAGCAAGATACAGTATGCTGTCCAGAGTCCAGATGTACATTGTAGCTGACGGTGGACACTTTGAGCATCAAAGTTAAATGAGTGCCATATGCGTGACCAGAATTCAATGTTTTGGGGGGGTCATGGGTTTCACATCATAGCATTTCTGTATGCAAGGTGTCGATTCGTATTGAATTGATGATGCCCTACAATTTTTTAATTCGCTTTTTTTGTCTCTCGTTACGTTTTCAAAATAAAAATGCTAACTCCGTTGTTTTCCACCAGGTGGTGCTATAGGTGGTTTAATTGTGTAGAGCATGGATACTTTACTATACCTAGACACCACTTCTATGCTTATAGCTGCCGCCGTACTCAAGTTAATGGCGGTGGACAGGATATGGGTGGACAGATATGGGTGGACATACTGTATAACCTTGTCCACCATAATAGCCTGTTGGTCTATCCAGCTAGGTATCTAATGCTAGTGTGCTAGTACAATATGTACAGTAAATGGACTCAATACTTGGTCTGGGCTCCTTTTGCATGAATTACTGCATCAATGCGGTGTGGCATGGAGGCGATCATCCTGTGGCACTGCTGAGGTGTTATGGAAGCCCCAGTTGCTTTGATAGCAGCCTTCAGATCATCTGCATTGTTGGGTCTGGTGTCTATCATCTGCCTCTTGACAATACTTCATAGATTCTCTATGGGGTTTAGATCAGGCAAGTTTACTTGCCAATCAAGCACAGTGATACTGTGGTTATTTAACCAGGTATTAGTACTTTTGGCAGTGTGAACAGGTGCTAAGTGTTGAAGGAAAATGAAATTGCCATCTCCAAAAAGCTTATCGGCAGAGGGAAGAATGAAGTGCTTTAAAACTTCCTAGTACTTGACTGTGTTGACTTTGGCCTTGATTAAACACAGTGGATCTACACCAGCAGATGACATGGCTACCCAAGCCATTACTGATTGTTTAAACTTGTCAATAGACCTCAAACAGCTTGGAATGTGGCCTTTCCACTCTTCCTCCAGAATCTGGGACCACGATTTTCAAATGAAATGCAAAGTTTACTTTCATCTGAAAACAACACCTTGGACCACTGAGCAACAGTCCAGCTCTTTTTCTCCTTGGCCCAGGTATGACGCTTCTGGTGTTGTCTATTAGTCATGAGTGGCTTGACACAAGGAATGCAACAATTGAAGTCCATGTCCTGGATATGTCTGTGCGTGGTGGCTCTTGAAGCACTGACTCCAGCAGCAGTCCACTCCTTGTGAATCTCCCCCAAATTTTTGAATGGCCTTTTCTTAACAATCCTATCAAGGCTGCAGTTAATCCAGTTGCTTGTGCACCTTTTTCTACCACTTTTCCTTCCATTGAACTTTACATTAATATGCTTTTAATATGCTTGGCTACAGCACTCTGTGAAAAGCCAGCTTCTTTAGAAATGACCTTTTGTGGCTTACCCTCCTTGTGGAGTGTGTCAATGACTGCCTTCTGGACATCTGTCAAGTCAGCAGTTTACCCCATGATTGTGTAGCCTAAGGGACCATTTTAAACACTTAGGAAGCCTTTGCAGGTGTTTTGTGGTAATTATTCTAATTTTATGAGATAATGACTTTTGGGTTTTCATTGGCTGTAAGTCATAATCATCAACATTAACAGAAATAAACACTTGAAATAGATCACTCTGTTTGTAATTACTCTATGTAATATATGTGTTTCCCTTTTTGTGTTGAATTACTGAAATAAATTAACTTTTTGATGATATTCTAATTTATTGACATGCATTAGTATCTCTATTGAGAGTCTAGTGTGGGCAGGGCAGCTACCAGCTCTGCTACACTCAATTCTAAGATAAAGTCAGAGCAGCTACACACAGTGATCTAAGATAAACATGGTTAGTTTCTGGGTCTCTTTGCCTACATCATGCTGTTTTCAGATGAAGTAGCAAAAACCTGGTGACAGATTCCCTTTAAGTACAGAATCAAAGATTTTCTGTCATACAGTGACTACCGTGTGTTCCACCAGTTATAAGAGCTGCAAAACACCGGGAACACTAAACAATGGTGGGCCCCGGCGCTAGGGAGAGGAGTGCGAGGTCACCTTTTAACATTCACCTGAGGCTGATCTCTGCACTTCCTAATATCCCAATATATAGTTCTTTGCCCCATTCACAAATCATGTGCCTAGAACTTCGCTGACCCTAAACTGACTAAGGCTAGTAAGAGTTACACTTCATATTTCTCCACAGACTAGTTTCTTCCAAGTGTACCGCAATAGAAGTGAGCTATAACTGACATGGAATGGAGTGCAGATATTTATAGTAGAACGGAGTGGCTGCAGCTGAGGTTACAACTACTTGTAAGAGCACTGCAGGATAGAATTGAACCTTAACCCCTTCAGCGTTGGATGAAACTAAATATGCTCCAACTCAGGGTAAATGGTGAGCAATCACTAAAGCGTATCTCCGATCCATAATGCGCTGTGACCTTCCGGTCCTAGATCGCCCCAAGATCACACTCGTGACATTTTCTGTAGTATTAAAAAAGCATTACAAACTCAGATTCACATCTGCACCAAAAATGCATCAAATAAAGGGGAAAACTCACAAAAGAAGAGCAACAAACACACAGTAATCAAAGAAGGTTGTTATTGCACCCTGTGGTATGGACACCTGGAGAAAACATGCAGAAAAAAATGCCGCATTTGTGCTATATGTGAATTTGGCCTCAGTGTTACATTTGCATGACATTTGTTATGTTATTAATAGAGAAAACAATCAATTACATCTTATTTGTACGCCATTTACTGATGATCCTAAATAATTAGTCATATGAAAAAGTTTGGGCACCCATATTAATGTTAACCTTTTTTCTTTATAACAATTTGGGTTTTTGCAACAGCTATTTCAGTTTCATATATCTAATAACTGATGGTCTGAGTAATATTTCTGGATTGAAATGAGGTTTATTGTACTAACAGAAAATGTGCAATCCGCATTTAAACAAAATTTGACCGGGGCAAAAGTATGGGCACCTCAACATAAAAGTGACATTAATATTTTGTAGATCCTCCTTTTGCAAAAATAACAGCCTCTAGTCGCTTCCTGTAGCTTTTAATGAGTTCCTGGATGAAGGTATATTTGACCATTCCTGTTTACAAAACAATTCCAGTTGAGTTAAGTTTGATGGTCGCCGAGCATGAACAGCACGCTTCAAATCATCCCACAGATTTTCAATGATATTTAGGTCTGGGGACTGGGATGGCCATTCCAGAGCATTGTAATTGTTCCTCTGCATGAATGCCTGAGTAGAATTGGAGCGGTGTTTTGGATCATTGTCTTGCTGAAATATCCATCCCCTGCGTAACTTCAACTTCGTCACTGATTCTTGCACATTATTGTCAAGAATCTGCTGATACTGAGTTGAATCCATGCGACCCTCAACTTTAACAAGATTCCCGGTGCCAGCATTGGCCACACAGCCCCAAAGCATGATGTAACCTCCACCAAATTTTACTGTGGGTAGCAAGAGCTTTTCTTGGAATGCCGTGGTTTTTTGCCTCCATGCATAGCGCCTTTTTGTATGACCAAACAACTCAATCTTTGTTTCATCAGTCCACAGGACCTTCTTCCAAAATGTAACTGGCTTGTCCAAATGTGCTTTGGCATACCTCAGGCGACTCTGTTTGTGGCGTGCTTGCAGAAATGGCTTCTTTTGCATCACTCTCCCATACAGCTTCTCCTTGTGCAACGTGCGCTGTATTGTTGACCAATGCACATTGACACTATCTGCAGCAAGATGATGCTGCAGGTCTTTGGAGGTGGTCTGTGGATTGTACTTGACTGTTCTCACCATTCTTCTTCTATGCCTTTCTGATATTTTTCTTGGCCTGCCACTTCTGGGCTTAACAAGAACTGTACCTGTGTTCTTCCATTTCCATACTATGTTCCTCACAGTGGAAACTGACAGTTTAAATTTCTGAGACAACTTTTTGTATCCTTCCCCTGAACAACTATGTTGAATAATCTTTGTTTTCAGATCATTTGAGAGTTGTTTTGAGGAGCCCATGATGCCACACTTCATAGGAGATTCAAATAGGAGAACAACTTGCAAGTGGCCACCTTAAATATCTTTTGTCATGATTGGATACACCTGCCTATGAAGTTCAAAGCTCAGTGAGGTTACAAAACCAATTTAGTGCTTTAGTAAGTCAGTAAAAAGTAGTTAGGAGTGTTCAAATCAAGAAATTGATAAGGGTGCCCATACTTTTGCACCAGTCAAATTTTGTTTAAATGCGGATTGCACATTTTCTGTTAGTACAATAAACCTCATTTCAATCCAGAAATATTACTCAGTCCATCAGTTATTAGATATATGAAACTGAAATAGCTGTTGTAAAAAAAAAACAAATTGTTATAAAGAAAAAAGGTTAACATTAATAGGGGTGCCCAAACTTTTTCATATGACTGTAATTGCTATGTTGTATAGGTCACTTTGATTATGGGGACGATTTTTTTTTTAAAGCGCATTAAAATATCATGAATTTGTTTTTTATTAATTTTCAGTAATTTTGTAGGAAGAAAAAAAAACTTTTATTTTCCCTCTAAAATACAGGGACAATGAAATAATGTATCTCTATGTGCAAGTATATTCTGCCTGTGGAGTCAGACATTTAATGGGTTCCTTTAAATGGGTGTCATGATTTATAACATGAGGCTTTGTTTTTTTTTCAGTCTGTGATTGATTTTTCACTTTACTAATTTATTTAAAGAATCACTCTGGTGTTTTTCTTTTATTGCACGTTGGGAGTGTCCCTTTAAATCCAAGTCCCTTGTCTCCTGTCTTATAATCACCTTCCGGCAGCTTCATCTTCTATCGCCGCCGCCTTTGTTGGTCTCAGCGCTCCAGTGTTTTATTGAGCATGCCAGAGGTCACATCTCAATGCATCTGTATGAGAGCCTCGTTCTAGCTTCTTTCTGGCTCTCATTGAGATAAATTGGGAGCTTCTGACGTAAAATCTGACTTCCGGCCAGTAAGAAGCTACGGTCACAAGGTGGTGCCTCAGAACAGAAGGGGCATCGGTAAAAGGTGAAGCCACCGGAAGGTGAGAATATGACAGAAGGCAGGGGCTTAAATTTAAAGCCTGTAAATTTGATACATAAAACACCATTGGCGGATATGATGACATTTCATTAAACAACAAACAAATTTCAATAACCAAAAAGGGGTATTAAAGTCTAGAAACAAATCAAATTCCCTTTAAAACAATAACTTTATTTATTTAATTAAAACACAGAGCGCAATATAAATTTGCAACAAAATTAATCAATATATACCTCAGAGGGGGAGGGCCCCAGAACGGATTCCATAGACTACACCTACCTGACCGTGGAGGTTGGCACCCTATGAATACATTATGCCGTCCCCGCTTAACGATAGCTCACCCTCAGCACAGCCCTACACTTAATGTAGCAGCACACTAAGTGATGGGCATACAAAATAGTTGTGAGAGCCCCCCCCCACCCCTGGGCCCTGCACAGGCTATTTGTCCGCCACTGGGTCGCAGAGTGATGACCTCATCACACTGCTGCGCTCTGGGCCGGATGACGCAGCGGCGCTCTGCTCACCTTGCCTGCAGCACATAGCTAATTTGCATGCGATGCCTGTAAAGCTCTTTGCCAGCAACTTAGCGATGTGTTGTGTAGTGGCTGAAGCGACACTGCCGGGCCCCTCTGCTACGGCTGTGACTGGAGCCCGGTGATGAAGGAGGCCCAGTAAGGACCCTGGGCTTAACAAAGCTAAGTAATTACCCTCCCTCTTCACCAGGCCTCCTACACCAGTCACAGTTGTAATGTCCTGCGCACTGCACTCGGATGTCATCAGTTGTGTTTCACACGCACCCATAGACTTGTATAAGTGAGCGTGATCCGAGACACACTGCCATACGCAGCATGCTGTGATTTATTTTTATTTAAGTCCGATTATAATGAGGAAAAAAACTCGTAGATCTGCTCTGTATCATTGACTAACATTGGTCTGAGTGCAATGTGAGATTTTCTCGCATTGCGTTGCTCCATATTATATGTATGAGCGAGTCTTCAATGATGTTTTGCTCACGTGATATTTCAGTTTTCGTGGAAAGTGTGGCAGCGGAAAAACACATCAAATTTTTTTTTTTCTTTATTTGTGTCCACCATATGATATAAATATTTTTATAAACTACTAGTTTTGGAAATTACACATGCTGCAACACCAAATATGTTCATTCATTTCATGAGTTATATTTTGCTATTTATATTTGGGGAAAAATGTTTAAACAAGGTAGAAAAACCTTAAAAAATATGTTTAATTCAAATTTTTATATATTTTATTTTAATTATCCTATATCAGACTTGAACTTTAGAATTTTTGATTGCCTATAAGATGTACTGCAGTGTATATTGTAAAATTGTTAGTCTCCTATTGTTACATCCATTTCTGAAATATGCCCTACTGGCTCTAGGTGGCGCTGCAGTGTGATGCAGTATAGTATATAGCTGGGACTTGTGGCGTCGCCCAGCCAGGCAGTCCGTGGGTTAATGCGGAGTACTGATCATCAGTTGTATTTCCCTCTCTAGCTGTGAGCCTTAGAGCAAAGAGAAACGGACACTACAAATAATCAGGGATCATACCAAATGTATACTTGAAAAAGTAATGCAGAAAAGAAAAGTATTCACAGAAGACCGGGATCACCACAAAAGTATATTAACTTATTAGCATAAAACAAAAAAACCTGATAGACATTTAAAAACAATTAAAAGACCACGTAGTCTACAATAAAAAGAAAAAAAAAAGTTGGGGAGGGTGGGAATGTCCATAATAAGGCTAACCCCAATCCTCAATGGGCCAGGCACAACTCACATATAAGCTAGTCGATGTAAACAGTGCCTTGCAAAAGTATTCGGCCCCTTGAATTTTTCAACCTTTTCCCACATTTCAGGCTTCAAACAGAAAGATAAAAATTTAAAATTTTATGGTGAAGAAACAACAAAAAGTGGGACACAATTGTGAAGTTGAATGAAATGTATTGCTTATGTTAAACTTTTATAAAAAATAATAAACTGAAAATTGGGGCGTGCAATATTATTCGTCCCCTTTAAGTTAATACTTTGTAGCGCCACCTTTTGCTGTGATTACAGCTGCAAGTCGCTTGGGGTATGTGTCTATCAGTTTTGCACATCGAGAGACTGAAATACTAGCCCATTCTTCCTTTGCAAATAGCTGGAGCTGAGTGAGGTTGGATGGAGAGCGTTTGTGAACAGCAGTTTTCAGCTCTTTCCACAGATTCTCGATTGGATTCAGGTCTGGACTTTCACTTGGCCATTCTAACACCTGGATACGTTTATATGTGAACCATTCCATTGTAGATTTTGCGTTATGTTCGGGATCATTTTCTTGTTGAAAGACAAATCTCCGTCCCAGTCTCAGGTCTTTTGCAGACTCCAACAGGTTTTCTTCAAGAATGGTCCTGTATTTCGCCCCATCCACCTTCCCATCAATTTTAACCATCTTCCCTGCCCCTGCTGAAGAAAAGCAGGTCCAAACCATGATGCTGCCACCACCATGTTTGACAGAGGGGATGGTGTGATCAGGGTGATGAACTGTGTTGCTTTTACGCCAAACATATCGTTTGGCGTTGTGCCCAAATAGTTCGATTTTGGTTTCATCTGACCAGAGCACCTTCTTCCACATGTTTGGTGTGTCTCCCAGGTGGCTTGTGGCAAACTTTAAACGACACTTTCTATGGATATCTTTGAGAAATGGCTTTCTTCTTGCCACTCTTCCATAAAGGCCAGATTTGTGCAGTGTATGACTGATTGTTGTCCTATGGACAGACTCTCCCACCTCAGCTGTAGATCTCTGCAGTTCATCCAGAGTGATCATGGGCCTCTTGGCTGCATCTCTGATCAGTCTTCTCCATGTTTGAGATGAAAGTTTGGATGGACGGCCGGGTCTTGGTAGATTTGCAGTAGTATGATACTCCTTCCATTTCAATATGATCGCTTGCACAGTGCTCCTTCAGATGTTTAAAGTTTTGGAAATCTTTTTGTATCCAAATCCGGCTTTAAACTTCTCCACAACAGTATCACGGACCTGCCTGTTATGTTCCTTGGTCTTTATGATGCTATCTGCGCTTTGAACAGAACAAAGACTATCACAGAGCAGGTGCATTTATACGGAGACTTGATTACACACAGGTGGATTATATTTATCATCATCAGTCATTTAGGACAACATTGGATCATTCAGAGATCCTCAATGAACTTCTGGAGTGAGTTTGCTGCACTGAAAGTAAAGGGGACGAATAATATTGCACGCCCCAATTTTCAGTTATTTTTTTTTTTAAAAAAAAAAGTTTAAAATAAACAATAAGTTTCGTTCACCTTCACAATTGTGTCCCACTTGTTGATTCTTCACCATAACATTAACATTTTTATCTTTAAGTTTGAAGCCTGAAATGTGGGAAAAGGTTGAAAAATTCAAGGGAGCTGAATACTTTTGCAAGGCACTGTAAATACAATTTATCCAAAATCTGATACAGTGAGATAGAAATGGTAATATAAATACTAGTATGTAAAAGTGCTATTAAGCAGTGAAATATGCTAGTATTATCTATCCACACAAATCAAGAATCTGCTATCAATTAAGTCAAAGTGAAAATGTAAGCATACGAGTGGGATGTATGGGGTGCACATAATTTAAAGAAAATACCATATAATTAGACTAAATGAAACCATACATATGACAATTTCATCTTAGTTTAGACCTAATGGGGTCACAGACAAGGATGAGGTTAGGCCAAAGTAGTTATATCAATAATGGCTCAATATATCATGTATAGAAAGTGGTAAAAATGCAGCTCTTGCACTTGACTATTTACATAAAGATTCAAAAGGTCATTTCTCAGCCGCAGAATACCTATTTTTGGATGGTAAGGGGACTTGTCTTTTACTACACTCCTCAGCAATGTAAATAGTTTGGTTATTCAAAAACTCTTTCCAGGGTCCTGTAGGTTGTAAGTGGGGACACTCAAGTATCACCCTTGTTTGCAGATCGTGAACATTTGGAAGCCAAGATAATGTCTTGATCTCTCTTAACGTTCCTGAACAATATTTGCAGTGTGGCAGAACACGTTATTCTGCTGAAAGTGGCTTCTGCCATGACGGAGTGTGTAGTCTACATTACTGTTTAGGTGGATATGAAAGAAACCTCCATGGTTTCCCAGCAGAACATCACATTACCTTGGCCAGTTTGCCTTCTTCCCATTTTGCAGTTGTACCCCCAAACATCCTCATTATGACCATCCAGCACACCTTTCATAGCTGGATGGTCCCGTTCTCATACTCATACCACTCTATGCACCTTTGGCATCCATGTCCTTGTCATTTGTTCTCACATCTTGGACCACTTTTTACAGATACTATCTACTACATACCACGAACACCCTACTGGACAGGGCATTTTGGGGAAAGCTCTGGCCCAATCAGCTAGTCATTACAATTTTGCCTTTTGTTTCCAAAACACCCTCAAGATCTGATTGGTCACGTGCTTCTGCGTACATCCCTACTAGATGCAAGTGGATCTCGTGAAAATTCATTCAAGGCAGATTCCATTTGGTGGTGTTTAAAGACAAGTTTCACCAAACTTCAATGCATAATAAATGGGGAGGAAAGTGTTAAACGCATTACACCAATCGCCCTCATATCTCCTCTGTGCAGGTCTCCTAATGCTAATGCCCACGAGACATGCAACGACTGTCACTTACTTGGGTTCCAGCAGACCCACGTAACTTAGTTGGGTTTCCGCCTCGTCACTAGTTGGGTAACCCCCCACCGCCACTTAGTTGGGTTACCCCCCCATTCGTCACTTACTTGGTTTACCCCCCATATTCGTCACTTACTTGGGTTACCGCCCCCCCATTCGTCACTTACTTGGGTTACCCCCCCCATTCGTCACTTACTTGGGTTACCCCCCCCATTCGTCACTTACTCGGGTTACCCCCCCCCCCCATTCGTCACTTACTCGGGTTTCCCCCCCCATTCGTCACTCACTTGGGTTCCCCCCATACCGTCACTTAAGGTGGTGTCTCACACAGCGACGACAACGAGATCGCTGTTAAGTCGCCGTTTTCTGTGACGTAGCAACGACCTCAACAGCGACGTCGCTGTGTGAGACACATAACGATCAGACCCCTGCTGCGAGATCGCTGCTCGCTCTTGAATATTCCAGGTCATTTTTTGATTGCTGCTATCCCGCTGCGCCATGATGATAAGCTCAGCATCCTTGTGTTTGACACCGCAGCAGCGACGACGCTGAAGGCAGTGACGTAGGACTGAAGGCAGGACAAGGGCATGTTTTTGCGGTGTATTTTGCAACGCCCCGACGACTCCGATTGGTGGTTACAACAGCGTTCCGATTGGGTACCTTGCCGAAGGCGTTACAGTGATTTCATTCTTTAAGTTCCATTCTTTGTTCCACGTCGGAGAGTCTCTGTCTGGTGTTGCTAGTGTGTCGTTCTTTGTGGATCTGAATGAAATGAAATAGAATGAATGAATGCACTACTGCGTCTTCCTTTGTTTGCCATGGTCACCCAATGAGGCGCCGCTGTAGTGATAACCAATCGGAATAGAGGGGCGTGAAAAAAGGCAACACAAAGGCGCTGTAGCGATCACCAATCGGAACAGAGGGGCTTAAAAAGAGGCAACGCAAAACATGTCTAGGGGTAAACACCACGCCTCTATCAAGGTCTCAGTCGTCGCACAGCGACGCGAGTGACACCGCACAACGCGACCTTCGAGGTCGCTATGATCGCTGCTCCGTCGCTGCTTAAAATTACATGTTTGACAGCCAACTAGCAATCATCTACGGTCGCTGTTACGTCACAGGAAATGGTGACGTAACAGCGTTGTCGTGTGTGAACCCAGCTTTACTTGGGTTAGCCCCCTCCTCCCTTTGTAACCACGTGGACCTCAGCAATGACAGCCAGCACAGAGGATCAGGGAGCAGCAGCGGAGATGTAACAAGTCAGGGGCCTATAATGTGTGTTTTTTAGGTTATGATTGCCATTTTTCCCTGCCTTCCAAGCATCCAGCAATGTGGCTCTTGGGTGGAGCGGTTTTAGTAAGAATTGGCTTTGTAGTGAATGTGATTACAGCTCGATTTGCTCATTTCTGATCCCATCCCCAGACAAGTGCCATTGTAAAGACACTGCTGTAATGGCTGGCAGATATCGCATGATGCCAAAAGTCATGGCCACCTTCAGGGGTAAATAGGTGTTCCTGCAAACACACAGTCCTTTGTGCCTGCAGGTGAACACGTCTGTTTGCAAGTGGCAGCTGCACCCTAGGAATGAAATAGAAATAGGCTTGTATTAGGTAATTCCAGGAACTGTATAGGACAGTGATGAAATTGCCCCTGGTATGATGAGTGTCCTGGACAGGCACCACATGGCGGTACACAGTAGATACCAGGTGATGGGCACCACACGGCGATACACGGTGGAGATATCCGGTGACTGGCACCACACGGCGGTACACGGTGCAGATACCAGGTGACGGGCACCATATGGCGATACACAGTGGAGATACCAGGTGATGGGCACCACATGGCGGTACATAGTGGAGATACCAGGTGACGGGCACCACATGGCGATACACAGTGGAGATACCAGGTGACGGGCACCACATGGCGGTACACGGTGGAGATACCAGGTGACGGGCACCACATGGCGGTACACGGTGGAGATACCAGGTGACGGGCACCACATGGCGGTACACGGTGAAGATACCAGGTGACGGGCACCACATGGCGGTACACGGTGGAGATACCAGGTGACTGGCACCACATGACGGTACACGGTGGAGATACCAGGTGACTGGCACCACATGACGGTACACGGTGGAGATACCAGGTGACTGGCACCACATGGCGGTACACGGTGGAGATACCAGGTGACGGGCACCACATGGCGGTACACGGTGGAGATACCAGGTGACTGGCACCACATGACGGTACACGGTGGAGATACCAGGTGACTTGGCACCACATGACGGTACACGGTGGAGATACCAGGTGACGGGCACCACATGGCAGTACACGGTGGAGATACCAGGTGACGGGCACCACATGGCAGTACACGGTGGAGATACCAGGTGACGGGCACCACATGGCAGTACACAGTGGAGATATCAGGTGACGGGCACCACATGGCGGTACACGGTGGAGATACCAGGTGACTGGCACCACATGGCAGTACACAGTGGAGATACCAGGTGACGGGCACTACATGGCAGTACACAGTGGAGATACCAGGTGACGGGCACCACATGGCAGTACACGGAGGAGATACCAGGTGACTGGCACCACATGGCAGTACACAGTGGAGATACCAGGTGACTGGCACCACATGGCAGTACACAGTGGAGATATCAGGTGACGGGCACCACATGGCAGTACACGGTGGAGATACCAGGTGACGGGCACCACATGGCAGTACACAGTGGAGATATCAGGTGACGGGCACCACATGGCGGTACACGGTGGAGATACCAGGTGACTGGCACCACATGGCAGTACACGGTGGAGATACCAGGTGACTGGCACCACATGGCAGTACACAGTGGAGATACCAGGTGACGGGCACCACATGGCAGTACACAGTGGAGATACCAGGTGACGGGCACCACATGGCAGTACACAGTGGAGATATCAGGTGACGGGCACCACATGGCAGTACACAGTGGAGATACCAGGTGACGGGCACCACATGGCAGTACACAGTGGAGATATCAGGTGACGGGCACCACATGGCAGTACAAAGTGGAGATACCAGGTGACGGGCACTACATGGCAGTACACAGTGGAGATACCAGGTGACGGGCACTACATGGCAGTACACAGTGGAGATACCAGGTGACTGGCACCACATGGCAGTACACAGTGGAGATACCAGGTGACGGGCACTACATGGCAGTACACAGTGGAGATACCAGGTGACGGGCACCACATGGCAGTACACGGAGGAGATACCAGGTGACTGGCACCACATGGCAGTACACAGTGGAGATACCAGGTGACTGGCACCACATGGCAGTACACAGTGGAGATATCAGGTGACGGGCACCACATGGCAGTACACGGTGGAGATACCAGGTGACGGGCACCACATGGCAGTACACAGTGGAGATATCAGGTGACGGGCACCACATGGCGGTACACGGTGGAGATACCAGGTGACTGGCACCACATGGCAGTACACGGTGGAGATACCAGGTGACTGGCACCACATGGCAGTACACAGTGGAGATACCAGGTGACGGGCACCACATGGCAGTACACAGTGGAGATACCAGGTGACGGGCACCACATGGCAGTACACAGTGGAGATATCAGGTGACGGGCACCACATGGCAGTACACAGTGGAGATACCAGGTGACGGGCACCACATGGCAGTACACAGTGGAGATATCAGGTGACGGGCACCACATGGCAGTACAAAGTGGAGATACCAGGTGACGGGCACTACATGGCAGTACACAGTGGAGATACCAGGTGACGGGCACTACATGGCAGTACACAGTGGAGATACCAGGTGACGGGCACCACATGGCAGTACACGGTGGAGATACCAGGTGACGTGCACCACATGGCAGTACACAGTGGAGATACCAGGTGACGTGCACCACATGGCAGTACACAGTGGAGATACCAGGTGACTGGCACCACATGGCAGTACACAGTGGAGATATCAGGTGACGTGCACCACATGGCAGTACACAGTGGAGATACCAGGTGACGTGCACCACATGGCAGTACACGGTGGAGATACCAGGTGACGTGCACCACATGGCAGTACACAGTGGAGATACCAGGTGACGTGCACCACATGGCAGTACACGGTGGAGATACCAGGTGACGTGCACCACATGGCAGTACACGGTGGAGATACCAGGTGACGTGCACCACATGGCAGTACACGGTGGAGATACCAGGTGACGGGCACCACATGGCAGTACACAGTGGAGATACCAGGTGACGGGCACCACATGGCAGTACACGGTGGAGATACCAGGTGACGTGCACCACATGGCAGTACACAGTGGAGATACCAGGTGACGGGCACCACATGGCGGTACACGGTGGAGATACCAGGTGACGGGCACCACATGGCAGTACACAGTGGAGATACCAGGTGACGGGCACCACATGGCGGTACACGGTGGAGATACCAGGTGACTGGCACGTGTGTTTACACACCAAGGTCCGTCGCCATGGAGACCAGCTTGCTGACAGCCAGCATCCCATCCGGCGAGCTCGTCCCAGCATGCCTGGCGGGAGGTAGCGCTGGAGCTCACTGATTGGCTGACAGGATTGCGCTAACATGACTGGATATCACAATCATATTTTGCTGCTTTCTGCTAATTAAAGCCCTAAGATGGACCGTCTCTTTAAAATGGTACCCTAACCGGCACCTACGCCTTAGGTAGAGGCTAGATCAGAGTTGATTTTTTGAGGGGGAGGAGTGATTTCATGAAATCATGATGTCACCGGAAGGGGCGGGGCTTCCTCAGTGCCGTGCAGATCTGTGGGCGGGAAGCAGCACTTCTCGGGCTCCTCTGTGCAGGACGGACGGATCCTGACCCTGAGGTGGAGAATATTCAGCTTTTCCTCATTAGTTATAGCTCTGGGGGCTCAGTCTGGATGTTGGGGGCACAGAGCAGCGTCTCCTGTCTGTGTTGGGGGCTGCAGCTCGTGGATATCTCAGGCTTCAATAAGGTACGTGTCTTATGGGGGGTTACACGGAGCAGGGGGTGATGCTGTGGAGGCTTTCATAAGGAATGTGGGGGTTACTCTAGGCAGGAGGCGACGCTGCACGTTTGGGGGGGCTCGCACTGGCCGGGGGGGCGACGTTGCACGTTTGGAGAGGGCTTGCACTGGAAAGGGGGTGAAGCTGCACGTTTGGGGGGGTTCACACTGGGCTGGCGGCGACGCTGCATGTTTGTGGGGGGCTCGCACTGGCCGGGGAGCGATGCTCCACGTTTGTGGGGGGCTCGCACTGGCCGGGGAGCGATGCTCCACGTTTGGGGGGCTCGCACTGGCCGGGGAGCGA
Source organism: Anomaloglossus baeobatrachus (assembly GCF_048569485.1). NCBI lineage: Eukaryota > Metazoa > Chordata > Amphibia > Anura > Aromobatidae > Anomaloglossus > Anomaloglossus baeobatrachus. The sequence continues at coordinate 695,789,179 of NC_134353.1, forward strand.
TGCTCCACGTTTGGGGGGCTTGCACTGGCCGGGGAGCGACGCTCCACGTTTGGGGGGCTTGCACTGGCCGGGGAGCGACGCTCCACGTTTGGGGGGGCTCGCACTGGCCGGGGAGCGACGCTCCACGTTTGGGGGGGCTCGCACTGGCCGGGGAGCGACGCTCCACGTTTGGGGGGGCTCGCACTGGCCGGGGAGCGATGCTCCACGTTTGGGGGGGCTCGCACTGGCCGGGGAGCGATGCTCCACGTTTGGGGGGGCTCGCACTGGCCGGGGAGCGATGCTCCACGTTTGGGGGGCTCGCACTGGCCGTGGAGCGATGCTCCACGTTTGGGGGGCTCGCACTGGCCGGGGAGCGACGCTCCACGTTTGGGGGGCTCGCACTGGCCGGGGAGCGACGCTCCACGTTTGGGGGGCTCGCACTGGCCGGGGAGCGACGCTCCACGTTTGGGGGGCTCGCACTGGCCGGGGAGCGACGCTCCACGTTTGGGGGGCTCGCACTGGCCGGGGAGCGACGCTCCACGTTTGGGGGGCTCGCACTGGCCGGGGAGCGACGCTCCACGTTTGGGGGGCTCGCACTGGCCAGGGGATGACGCTGCATGTTTGGGGGGCTTGCAGGAGGCGAAGCTGCATGTTTGGGGGGCTCGCACTGGCCAGGGGGTGAGGCTGCATGTTTGGGGGGCATGTAGGGGGCGACGTTGCATGTTTTAGGGGCTCGCGGTGGCCAGGGGGTGCCCCTGCACGTTTGGGGGGCTCGCGGTGGCCAGGGGGTGCCCCTGCACGTTTGGGGGGCTCGCGGTGGCCAGAGGGTGACGCTGCACGTTTGGGGGGCTCGCGGTGGCCAGGGGGTGACGCTGCACGTCTGGGGGGCTCGCGGTGGCCATGGGGTGACGCTGCACGTCTGGGGGGCTCGCGGTGGCCATGGGGTGACGCTGCACGTCTGGGGGGCTCGCGTTGGCCATGGGGGGACGCTGCACGTCTGGGGGGCTCGCGGTGGCCAGGGGGGGACGCTGCACGTCTGGGGGGCTCGCGGTGGCCAGGGGGTGACGCTGCACGTTTGGGGGGGGGCTCGCGGAGGGTGACGCTGCACGTTTGGGGGGGCTCTCGCGGGGCAGTGGTGCGTGTTGTGGGGGCTCTCGCGGGGCTGCGGGGGGCGAGCCCCCCGCTGCCCAGCGCCGCCCCCCCCCCTGCTGCCCAGCAAGAGCCCCCGCAGCGCCCCTGCAGCGCCCCCCCCCCCCCGCTGCCCAGCGAGAGCCCCCGCAGCGCCCCCCCCCCCCGCTGCCCAGCGAGAGCCCCCGCAGTGCCCCCCCCCCCTCCCCTTGCTGCCCAGCGAGAGCCCCCGCAGCGCCCCACGCTGCCCAGCGAGAGCGCCCGCATAAGAGGATCAGGGGCTGCTAAAGACAGAAAATAAACTGTCAGCGAGTTCTGAACATCCCCCCCCCTCCCCAACGTGCAGCCTCTCTCCCTGCGAGCCCCCAACGTGCAGCCTCTCTCCCTGCGAGCCCCCAACGTGCGGCCTCTCTCCCTGCGAGCCCCCAGCGTGCGGCCTCTCTCCCTGCGAGCCCCCAGCGGGCGGCCTCTCTCCCTGCGAGCCCCCAGCGGGCGGCCTCTCTCCCTGCGAGCCCCCAGCGGGCGGCCTCTCTCCCTGCGAGCCCCCAGCGGGCGGCCTCTCTCCCTGCGAGCCCCCAGCGGGCGGCCTCTCTCCCTGCGAGCCCCCAGCGGGCGGCCTCTCTCCCTGCGAGCCCCCAGCGGGCGGCCTCTCTCCCTGCGAGCCCCCAGCGGGCGGCCTCTCTCCCTGCGAGCCCCCAGCGGGCGGCCTCTCTCCCTGCGAGCCCCCAGCGGGCGGCCTCTCTCCCTGCGAGCCCCCAGCGGGCGGCCTCTCTCCCTGCGAGCCCCCAGCGGGCGTCCTCTCTCCCTGCGAGCCCCCAGCGGGCGGCCTCTCTCCAGTGCGAGCCCCCCCCCACAACGTGCAGCGTCGCCCTCTGCCCAGTGCGAGCCCCCCCCCACAACGTGCAGCGTCGCCCTCTGCCCAGTGCGAGCCCCCCCCCCACAACGTGCAGCGTCGCCCTCTGCCCAGTGCGAGCCCTCCCCCCACAACGTGCAGCGTCGCCCTCTGCCCAGTGCGAGCCCTCCCCCCACAACGTGCAGCGTCGCCCTCTGCCCAGTGCGAGCCCCCCCCCCACAACGTGCAGCGTCGCCCTCTGCCCAGTGCGAGCCCAACCCCACAACGTGCAGCGTCGCCCTCTGCCCAGTGCGAGCCCCCCCCCACAACGTGCAGCGTCGCCCTCTGCCCAGTGCGAGCCCCCCCCCCCCCACAACGTGCAGCGTCGCCCTCTGCCCAGTGCGAGCCCCCCCCCCACAACGTGCAGCGTCACCCATTGCGAGCCTCCCAAACTAGCTGCCCAGCGAGAGCCCTCGCGCCGCCCCCCAGTGAGGGCTCGCTGGGCAGCGGGGGGCGGCGCGTTGGTGGGGGGGAAGCTCGCTGGGCAGTGGGGGGCGATGCCTTGGGGGGGCTGTACATTTGGGGGGGCCTGCCAGGGGCGATGCACGTTTGGGAGGCGGGCAGGGGGCGACGCTGCACGTTGTGAGGGGGGGGGGGGCTCGCTCTGGGTATGGGGCGACGCACGTTGTGAGGGGGGGCTCGTACTGGGCAGGGGGTGATGCTGCAAGTTTAATGGGGGCTGGCACTGGGCAGGGGGTGACTCTGCACGTTTGATGGGGGCTCGCACTGGGCAGGGGGTGACGCTGCACGTTTGGTGGGGGCTCTCCCTGGGCAGGGGGGTAACGGTGCGTGTTGTGGGGGCTCTCCCTGGGCAGCGGTGCGTGTTGTGGGGGCTCTCGCTGGGCAGCGGGGCAGCGGTGCGTGTTGCGGGGGCTCTCGCGGGGCAGCGGTGCGGGGGCTCTCGCTGGGCAGCGGGGCGCGTTGCGGGGGCTCTCGCTGCCCAGCGAGAGCCCCCCGCTGCCCAGCGAGAGCCCCCCGCTGCCCAGCGAGAGCCCTTGCATAAGAGGATTAGGGGCTGCTAAAAACAGAAAATAAACTGTCAGCAAGATCTGAACAGCCCCTCCCCGACGTGCAGTCTCTCTCCCTGCGAGCCCCCCCAACATGCAACGTTGCCCCCTGCTTAGTGCACCCTGCAAGCCCCCCCAAAGTGCAACACTGCCCCCTGCCCAGAGCGAGCCCCCCCAGACGTGCAGCGTCGCCCCCTGCCCAGTGCGAGCTTCCCAAACGTGCATCGCCCCCTGCAAGCCCCCCCAAATGTGCAGTATAGCCCCCTGTCCAGTGCGAGCCCCCCCCCAATGCTCCGCCCGCCGCTGCCCAGCGAGAGCCCCCGCAGTGCCCCCGGGGGCTCTCGCTGGGCAGGGGGGGGGCGCTATGCGGGGGCTCTTGCGTGGCGGGGGAGGCTCGCTGGGCAGCGGGGGGGGCGGCGTGTTGGGGGGGGGGCTCGTGGGGAAGCGTGTTTGGGAGGTTCGCACTGGGCAGGGGGCTATACTGCACATTTGGGGGGCTTGCAGGGGGCGATGCACGTTTGGGAGGCTCGCACTGGGCAGGGGGCGACGCTCCATCTTTGGTGGGGCTCGCAGGGAGAGGATGCACATTTTAGTGGGCCTCGCACTAGGTAGGGTGTGACGCCGAACTTTTGGTGGCTTGCAGGGGGCTGTGTTGCACTTTGGGGGGCCTTGCAGGGTGCACTAGGTAGGGGGCAATGTTGCACGTTGGGGGGGGGGGGCTCGTGCTGGGCAGGGGGCTGTGTTGCACGTTGGGGGTGCTCGAGCTGGGCAGGGGGCAGTGTTGCACGTTGGGGGGGGGCTCGCAGGGGGAGAGGCTGCACATTGGGGGGCTCGCAGGGAGAGACACTGCACGTTGGGGGGGCTCGCAGGGAGAGGCTGCACGTCAGGGGGGGTCGCAGGGGGAGAGGCTGCACGTCAGGGGGGGTCGCAGGGGGAGAGGCTGCACGTCGGGGGGGGGGGGTCGTCGCAGGGGGAGAGGCTGCACGTCGGGGTGGTTGCAGGGGGAGAGGCTGCACGTCGGGGTGGAGGGTCGCAGTGGGAGAGGCTGCATGTTGGAGGGAGGGGGCTTGCAGGGCGTGCTGAGCAGGGGGCCGTGTTGCATGTTGGGGAGGAGGGCTCGCACAGGGAACTGTGTTATTAATCTTTTCCCTTTGTTTTTCAAATACAGTTTGTGACTACTGGCATCTGGGTGTAATTGCCCCCCGTCGTCCCACCTTTAGAGACCGAGAGAACAGTGAGGTGTAATCCACATAACACCTCCTGTGTCCTCCCATGTATTCAGCAAGAGGATTTTTATGGTAAATGGTGAAATACAATTTTTACACCTAAAACGCACGGGACTTGGATACAAAAGATTTTTTTTCATTCATTGTTGCCGATGTCCAACATGGCTTTATTATACGTATTGATTTGTTAAGTTGATTGTTACAGTATATATTTGTATCCCCGACCTACTGTCTCCTCCCCATTCCCCTGTAGACTGTAGCCCCTGAGGGCAGGGTCCGCTCCCCGCTGTACCCGTCTGTCAGGATTGGTTTATTCACTGTAATTTATATCTGTATTTTGTGTTACCCGTTCCCATGTGCAGCATGGAATGAATGTTCTCTATAAAAATAAAACTATAAATATTTCTCCTTTTGTTACAATTATTGATACTTGTTTTAATAAAACTGTTCTAGACGTATGGGCTGAATGTTCATTTCTATATTGATAAAGCTCGGTGTGACATTAGTTATCAGTCGCTGCCGGTTGGATCTGTATCGGGCTGTGTTCACACATTGCTGTAGGTAACTTCCAGTCCTCACATGTAGAACCACAGTAAATTGTTCAGATCTCGCTGACAATGTATTTTCTGTCTTTAGCAGCCCCTGATCTTCTTAGCCCCAGTCCTGTTTCTCAGGGTTTCCCTCTTTTTGTGGCAACATAACTCCATGAGGCTCACACCACCTGATTCAGGTCGTTTGGGGCGAAACCTTCTTCTTTTTTTTTTTTTTTTTTATTTTTTTTTTTTTTTATTTAAAGGGATGTAAGTCGCTGAGGGTCTGAAGCTGGTGCCACCGCTGTTCCATAGGACAGGCTTTGGCAGAGGTCACACTACATATTTTACAGAGGGGTAACAATATGCCTTAGAAAGTTTAAGTATTTTTAGCCTCTGAGGAGAAAATCATAATTTGAAACAACACAAAACAATAGTACATACAGTAGATGGGTATCCATAAGGCCCCTTTCAGATGTCCGTGTTTAAACAGTTGCAAGTCACACGTGCCGGTATGGTCGTCCGTGTTGTATCGGTAAAAAAAGTAAGACACTGAAATTAATGGTTTTTTTTGGTTTTTTTTTTTTTTTTGTAAAGCCTGAAAAATTATAAATACATATATAAAGATTAAATAGAACAGATAGAATAGTGATATAGAGATAGTCAGCTTGACCAGCTGTTTTACACTATTTTTATTTTGTAATTTAAAAAAATAAATAAATGACGCGGGGTCCCCCCAATTTTCATGTCTAGAGCACAGGAACAGCAGCAGCTACAGGCAACCCGCAGTTGTCTGCTGTACCTTGGCTGGTTATGAAAAAGTGTGGATCCCATGCTTATTTTTCAAATTTTTAGATTTAAAAAAAAATGTGGGGTCCCCTCCATTTTACTAAAAAACAGCCATGGTACAGCAGACAACTGGGGGATATTGTTAGGGTGGTAAGGGCCATGGTTATTTGGCCCTTTCCAGCCTAAGGGCTCATGCGCACGTTGCGTACTTACATGCATTTACGCTGCGTTTAGCACTGCAGTATAAATGCATGCGTCCTGTGTTCACTGCCCGATCTATGTAATTGGGCATGAGACGTGCGCACATTGCTTTTTTTTTTTTAACACAGCGATTTGGGTGCTAAAATTTTGACCCAAATCCGTGCGTTCATAAAAGCAGCATGTCAATTATTCCGTGCGCTATGGATGCAGCTCCCACTCTGTCTATGGTGGGGGCAGCATCCCCGTACGCATGAAATCGGCTTTTTTTTAACAAAAAAATGGCGTACATTATGCAGTGATTTGACACGCACATGCGTTGTCAAATCACTGCAGAATATTCAGCAGTTACGTGCGCATGAGCCCTTACAATAGGAGCCCACAGACGCCTGAAAAGTGGAACATCCATTAGAGGCGCCAATTCTGGTGCTGGACTCTGCTCTTCCCGTTGCGCTGGTGTGATAGCAAATGGGGTAATATATGTAGGGTTGATGCCAGCTCCAGCTGGTATCAAGCCTTGGTATTAGTAATGGGTGGCATCTAGCAGACACTGCCATTAGTAATCCAGTAGTTGAAATAAGAATAACAAAGTTTTTATTTGAACAAACAAACTCCGACTCTGCCCTCATTCACCAATTTATTTGATTTTTATAAATGAAAATTCCGCCGTAATCCATGGAGAGGTCCCATGACATTCCCCAAAACCAAACCTCAAAAGACATAAAAAGAATCATTCAATAAATAAAGACGAGACACCCTCTTTTCCAATTTATTTCTCTAGCAAAGCCCTAATTCTGGTCTGCCGAAATCCAATTGGGGCGGCCATGTCGATCCTATACTGCTGTCACATTCAATGGAGAACCGATCGTTCCTCATTGATTGTGGGAGCGCACACACACTGCTGTGTATGCTTCCGTTCGGTGACCTGCATCTCATAAGGTGAGCTCAGGTCACCGTAGGGACGACCTCAGCAGTATGTGTGCGGGTGTGGCAGTGATGTCACGGGTTAAATCTGAGTTCACAATGAACTCTGACATCCTGATGATACACCTGTGACATCCGCGGTGTTGTGGGTGTCACGGCAGTAACGTCATGGGTTCATCTGAGTACCCAATGAACTTTGATGAACCCGTGAAGTCACTGTCACTACACCCGCATTAGCGTGGGTGTCGTCAGGATATCAGAGTTCCTTGGATACTCACCTGTCCCCAGCGATGCTGTCCCTGGCACTAGTGACTCTGGTGCTGCTTCCAGGTCCTCTGTGCAGTGCATATTCATTGAGTATAATGAGCGGGGATCAGAAGCAAGTGACAGCAGGGCTGGAGACAAGGGAGCATAAAATTATTTTTTTATTTCGTAGACACGTATTTTCTCCTGTACGGGTCATACGGATCACATCAGTGTGACACCCGTGCTGCTGGAGAAAAAACGGACATGTCTGCGTGCAGGGAAATGTGGGGCCACACGGTCCATGTGAAAACATGCATGTGTGAGGCACACCATAGAATAACATGAGTACATGTGGCATCCGTGTTAAAAATGGATGTCACACATACCTGAAACGTATGGATAAAAATTCCCTGTTTTCCAATCGGTGCGGGTCCCAGTGATCGGACACTGATCAGCAGGTGATCACCTTGCCCATGGAGAGGTGATAACTTGTTTTCACTAAACAATCCCTTTAAGGCCCGTAAACAATCCCTACAATCATTTGGCCGACAGCTCTCTCCTATCACATACAGGAGTGCTCGGCCAAATGTTCTTGTGTTCCCTATCTGAGAGCAGATGTCGCCTCCTCTGGGGGTGGATAATATTTCAAGAGAACAAAAGGATCAACAAGTGGAATTCAAACACGCCGGTTCCTTCCCTCCCTCGACATCCATTCTCGAGGTAAGTCGGGAAGCCCCCATACACATCAGATTGTTAAGGTGAACTCTTAACCAGAGATCACTAGTTGCCTACTGCCTGGCCGAATTGATATGGTCCAAGTGCATGCATAAAAGAATCCACACCAGACACAGTCGGATGTGTAATCTCTTCTTGGTCACAGTAGAAAAGGCACCAAAACAGACAGAGGAGACTCATGCATCCTCTTGATATAGGCTAGGGGCGTACACAAGTTCAGATATGCCCATTTAGTGGGACAGTTCATGGGCTAGCCAATGGGGAGATCCGTGTTGCTGTTGATGGGCAGGTCTGACTCCAGTGGATGAAACCATGACGATGGGAGGGACGTCATTTAGTGGATCCATGCTGATGGTTTGGTCTGTGGTGTCATCTGATCTGTGGGTTGGTCTTCTAGCTTGACCAGGGGTCTTCCCTTATATGGTGGTCTTCTTTCATCTGGACATTCCTTGCATTCCAAGCAAGGTGTGGATAACAGGAAATGGTGGCCATCTTTATATCTGTGTCATGTATATGATCTGAAACCTGAATTATGTAAGGCAAATCGATATATTTCCCACAATCCCTTGTCAAAAGGTTAATTAAGTATTTGATGTAAATGTCCTCCTCAACAAGATTGTTGTCTGATCCGGGCGACTTTAGCCCTGTGTATGGGAGCCTTCATGTAATCTGTATAAGGGCTTATTCAAACATCTATGAACGTCAGTACAATCTAGGAACACAATGCATGGACTGGGTGAGGCCGTCCTTATAGACAGTACTGTGAGCTCAGAAACCATGAGCCTCAGTGCAGCAACTCCGATCTAGTCACCTCTGTAGTGAGATAGAATGGAGTTACTGTTCAGAGGGTTTTCCTTAGGCCAGAGCCACACTAGCATAAGGCATCGGATGAGGTATGCTAATGGCACTTGGATCAGGTTCTGCTGTGAGTGTGAGTCGAGTGTCATTATACAGTGATCGGATCACAGGTGTAGGGGAGAGGGAGGGATTAATCTCCATCTTCTCCATTAGTTGTCTCTGCGTGTATCCAGATGTCATCCGAGGGCAGTGCGATGTTTCACACGCACCCATAGACTTGTATGAGTGCAAGTGAGTCCAGACTCCCTGCAATCGCAATATGCTGCCATTTTTCCTCAGTCCGATTGTGACTAAGACCCGCAACACACATCCGTTTTTTTTGTACGTGTGCGGTACGTATTTGCACGTACTGGAGACACGGAGACCCATGTGATTCAATGGTAGATGGCGCACACACATAAAATCACACGGAACGTGTGTCCGTGTGGTAAATACGTGTGTGCGCTTTTCTACACGGACAACATGTCCGTTTTTGGCCGGCAGCATGCAGGCACGGACTCGCTGTAGTCTATGGGTCCGTGCCTGCACGGACCGCACACGGAGTATGTCCGTGTTCAGCACGTATCGTCCGTGTCCGTTTTTAATCACAAAATCTGAAACACTTGTTACCAATCTATCAGGTCAATTGATGGCAAACAAAAACACCAGGATCTCATGATGAATGATTAACAACGTTAATTGGGTAAGAATGCGGGCCTTTAAAAACGGACGGCACACGTACGTATTTTATGTCAATACGGACATTCCACACGCACACACGGCTCGCATACGCCATCACCACGGATGCCATACGTACCAGAGAAACGCCCCAAAAAAACGGAACACGGACCCGAAAAACGGACCGTGTCACACGGACGTTTTTTTTGCGGAAGTGTGTTTTAGGCCTAAAGAAAAGATCGCAAATCTGAGCTGCATCATTGTCTAACATGAAGCCGAGTGCAATGCGAGATTTTGTCAAGTCGTACGCCAGTGTGACTCTGGCCTTATAGACAGTACAGTGCCCAGAAATCATGAACCTCAGTGCAACAACTGCGATCTAGTCATCTCTGTACTGAGCAGTGCTGTAACTAGAGTTTGATGGGCCACACTGCAAAGTTTGGACCTGCCCCCGCCCCCCCAACACAGACACACGGGGTACGGAATAATGCACCGACACTTGGGGTATGGGATAATGACACCAACATTTTGGGTACAGGATAATGACGTTAACGCTTGGCTCTTTCCCTCAGCACCCAGGTTTCCCATGATCTGAAATCCTTCTTTCTATCATCACCCAGCTTTACTATGTTCTAATATCCATCTTGTCCTCAGGACCCAGCATCCCTATGCTCTGATATTCATCTTTCCCTCAGCACCCAGCTTTCCCATATCAGAGTATCGGAAAGCTGGGTGCTGCGGGAAAGAGCCTCTTTCCATCAGCACGAAACTTTCCCATCCCAAGCTTGTGTCTTTGTGCCCCTCATATATATAGTTCTCCAAATACTATAATGACTCCCACATACATAGCCTTCCATATAGTATATTGGTTCCACGTAACCCTTTATTTTATTAGAATGTGCCCCATTGTATTATAATGCATTTCCCATAGTTCCTCCATGTATAAGGTAGCTCTCATAGCCCTCCAATTATTATAATACAACTCCCATAGTCCTCCATATATTATAATGCACCCCCATAGTCCTCCATGTATAAGGTAGCTCTCATAGCCCTCCAATTTTTATAATACAACTACCACAGTTCTCCATATATTATAATGCACCCCCATAGTCCTCTATGTATAAGGTAGCTCTCATAGCCCTCCAATTATTATAATAAAACTCCCATAGTCGTCCATATATTATACTGCACCCCATAGTCCTCCATATATTATAATGCAGCCACCATAGTCCTGCATGTATTATAATGCACTGCCATAGTCCGTCATGTTTTATAATGCACCCCCGTAGTCCATGGATAAGGTAGCCCTAATAGGCCTTCATACAGTATATTGTAATGCAGCCCCCATAGTCATGCATGTATTATAATGCACCCCACAGCTCACCATGTATTATAATGCAGACCCCATAGGCCTCCATGTATAACAATGCAGCCCCCATAATCCTGCATATATTATAATTCAGCCCCCATAGTAGTCCATGTATTACTATATAATGAACTCCCATAGTACTCCATGTATTATAATGCAGCCTCCAAAGTCCTCCATATATTATACTGAACCCCATAGTCCTGTATATACTGCACCCCATAGTCATCTATGTATAATTCACCCCATAGCACTCTATATATTATACTTCACTCAATAGTCCTCCATGTATTATACTGCACCCCATAGTCCTCCGTATATTATACTGCTCCCCATAGTCCTCCATGTATTAGACTGCACCCCATAGTCCTCCGTATATTATACTGCACCCCATAGTCCTCCATGTATTAGACTGCACCCCATAGTCCTCCGTATATTATACTGCACCACATAGTCCTCCATGTATTATACTGTACACCATAGTCCTCTGTATAATATACTGCACCTCCATAGTCCCATATGTATTATAATGCAGTCCCCATAGTCCTTCATATTGTATTATTCACCCCATAGTCTTTCATGTATTCTAATGCAGCCCTATGGTCCATGTATAAGGTAACGCCATTAGTCCTCATATACTGCAGCCCCCATAGTCCAATATGTATTATAACGCAGCCCCATAGTTCTTCATATTGTATTATGCAGCCCCATAGTTCTCCATGTATAATGCACCCTCGCATTCCATGTATAAGGTGTCCTTCATATTGTATTTTGCAGCCCCATAATCCTCTATATATAATGCACCCCTATAGTCCATGTATAAGGTAACTCCATTAGTCCTCCATATAATGCAACCCCCATAGTCATATATGTATTATAATGCACTCCATAGTCCTTCATATTGGATTATGCAGCCCCATAGTCCTCCATTTATAATGCACCCCTATAGTCCATGTAAAAGGGATCCTTCATATAGTATTATGCACCCCTAATATTCCTCCATATAGTATAATACACCCCTTATATTCCTCCATATAGTAGTATACACCCCTTATATTCCTCCATATAACAGTATGCACCCTTTATATTCCGCCATATACTAGTATGCAGCCCCCATAAAGTGCACCACCATATTGGGTGCCCCAATATAATATTGTGTGCCAACATATAGTTATATGCAGCCCCCATATACTATTTTGCAACCCCCATATAGTAGTATGCTTCCCCATAGTCCTCAGGCCGTCCTTTTTAAATACACAAATATACTCACTTCTCTTCATTCCCTCACTGCCCCAGTCTCCTCAGCGTGTGTCCACTGTTCTGCCACTCCGACATTTTAGCAAAGTGGCACGCAGTAGTGACGTCACCGCACTGCTCTGTGCTGACTAGAGATGAGCGAATCTCTTAAGGCTCGAGTTCGGTTCGGTTTGTCGAACGGAGGCTCCGTTCGACGAACGTTCGACGAACCTCTCAAACCCCATTGAAAACAATGGCAGGCAACCACAAACACATAAAAACACATTATTCATGTATACATACAGTTAATAACCATTGCCATAACTCTTAAAGGTCCTCGCGATGCGTCCTGCACTCTGTCTCCCGCCGCTTTTCGTTCCGATAATCGCTGCGTCCTCCCGGTAACCAGCACTGATGATAGGACCTTCCGTGATGTCAAAAAAAGCATGTGACCAGTCACGTGTCCATTATCTCATTGGCTACAGACTGGTCACATGGCTAGACGTCATGCTAGGTCATGTCAGTGCATCTCTCCGGTACGCGGTGATCGTTCCAGCATCTCCGTGTACCGGCGAAATGCTCTGCCACATGGTTGGCTTCCCCGTTCCTGCATGTGGGCGCTCTTTACAGAGTCAGCCCACATTCAAGGACTGGCTGCCACAGCCGGTGAATAACGGAGATCACCGTTGCTATAGCAACCTGCCTGCCAGCGGTGACGTCACCGCTTACAGCACGCAGCTTCTGCTCACTCACTGAGTGAATAGACTGCACGGGAGAGCAGCAGCGTCTTCCTCCCATGCTGTGCTGTCTGATGTAGCAGAGCTGCATGGATTGAAGGAGAAAGAAGACAGAAGAGCAGGATCGTGGAGGGGTGAGAGGGAGTAATAAACATGGAGTTTCTAAGTGTGTCTGTGTATTTATTTCTATTAAAGTATTTTTTCTCTGTGTGGTGTCTTTTTTTTAACCCTTTATTGGAGATTTTTAATGGCCGGGTCAAACTTGCCTGACATTAAGAATCTCTGGCTTAATACTAGCTAGTAAAACAAAGGTAGTATTAACCCATTATTACCCAGCAAGCCACCCGGCTTCAGGGCTGCTGGAAGAGTTGGATACAGTGCCAGATGATGGCGCTTCTATGAAAGCGCCATTTGCTGGGGCGGCTGCCGACTGCAATTCACAGCAGAGGGGCCCAGAAAGCTCGGGCCAATCTGTGCTGCGGATTCCAATCCCCAGCTGCCTAGTTGTACCTGGCTGGATACAAAAATAGGGCGAAGCTTATGTCGATTTTTTTTAATTATTTCATGAAATTCGTGAAATAATTAATAAAAAGGGCTTCCCTATTTTTTTAGTTCCCAGCCGGGTACAAAAAACAGCTGGGGGTTGGGTCAGCTGCCTATTTGTACCCGGCTGGGAATCAAAAATATAGGGAAGCCCTTTTTTTTTTTTTTAATTATTTCATGAATTTCATGAAACAAATAAAAAAAAAATGACTTGGGCTTCGCCCAATTTTTGTGTCAAGCCAGATACAGCTAGGCAGCTGGTGATTGAAATTCGCAGCTCAGGGTGCCAAAGCTTTCTGGGCATCCCTGCTGCGAATTGTAGTCCGCAGCCATCCCAGAAAATGGCGCTTTCATAGAAGCGCCATCTTCTAGCGCTGTATCCAACTCTTCCAGCTGCCCTGGTGATGGGTGGTTCGCTGGGTAATAATGGGGTTAGTGCTAGCTTTATATTATCAACTGGCCCTAAGCCCGAAATTCATGGTATCACGACAATATTAGATATGGCCACCATGCATTTCTAGTACAGATAAAAAAAACAACACACAGAAAAATATTTTTATTAGAAATAAAACACAACACAATTAGTGACTCCATCTTTATTGAAAAAAAGAACCTCCCTCCGCAGTAATCCTGGGTCAAGGGTCCCGCGCCGTCCAATCTGGATCCAATATCATCTGATCAGTTTGCTGGAAAGCAAAGCAATCAGATGATGTGTCAGGTTCAAGTGCCTGAATCACATGACACAACAGCTGATTGTATAAACGGCTTTTATACAATCAGCTGATGCATCAGTGCAAAAAAACCCCTAAAAACTAGACACTTCAGTGCAGACTCCTGTCCGACAGCATCATCTGATAGTTTAGCCGGCCGGGCAGTAAAAAGCCGGCCTCACTGCTCGACTTATAGTGTCAGCTGATGCTGTCAGGTGACCGCATCAGTTGATCATCGCCAGGTCTGAGAGAGAGAAAGAAGAGAAAAAAGAGAGAGAAAAAAAGAGAAGAGAGGGAGGGAGAGAGAGCGAGAGGAGAGAGAGAGGAGAGAGAGAGAGAGAGAAGAGGCCTATTTACCATGGCAGAGCTAGCAGACCTCAGAAGGACCAACTCCAAGAGACCTACAAATAAACAAGGCCAAAAATAGTTTGACAAAGAATGCAAGGCACTGCGCAACTCCCTAAGGGTAGTCTCAAATCAAAAACACAGAGACCCCGACAACAAGGAGCTAAGAGCGGTCCATGACACCCTACAGAGGCAATACAAGCGAACCCTCAAAAAGAAAAAACAAAAGCACATCTCCCACAAACTGCAGCAGCTTGAAGACTCCCTCCAGGACAACTCATTCTGGGAGACATGGAGCCATATCGGTACAAATCCCAAGCAAAGCACACTCCACATTCAAAATGGCAACATCTGGCACAGCTACTTCAAGGGCCTCTACAAGAACATCTCAGAAGAAGACCTAACCCCAGAACAAGAGCATCTAATGACTAAATTGAGGGACATGGAGGAGACAATCAAGGACTTTCAAAATCCTCTGGACATACCAATCAGTGTGCTGGAAATAAAAGACAGAATCAAACTGCTAAAATGTAAAAAGGCCGCGGGCAGTGACGGCATCCTGCCTGAGATGATCAAATACAGTTCCCCAGACATTCATGCAGCAGTGGCAAAACTATTCACCCACGTCCTGAGTGCCGGCTACTTCCCTCAAAGCTGGAATCAAGCTCTGATAACGCCCATCTACAAGAATGGAGACCGATATGACCCAGCAAACTACAGAGGGATCTGTGTCAACAGCATTCTGGGAAAACTGTTTAACAGCATCATTAATAAAAGGATTATCGCCTTCCTCACCCAGGGTGACATCCTCAGCAGAAGACAAGCTGGGTTCATGGCAAACCACCGCAGCACCGATCACATCTACACCCTGCAATGCCTCATCAAGCCCCACGTCCACGGCAAAAAACGGGAAAATATTTGCATGTTTCGTGGACTTCAAAAAGGCATTTGACTCAGTGTGGCATCCAGGCCTGTTCCTGAAACGTCTGGAGAGTGGAATAGGTGGCAGAACCTACGACGTGATCAAGAGCTCATACACTGAGAACCGGTGCAGCGTGAAGGTGAATAGGAAGAGGACGGCCTTCTTCCGACAGGGCCATGGGGTCAGACAGGGCTGAGGCCTGAGCACAACCATATTCAACATCTATATAAATAGACATAAATATAACAAAAAAGGACAAAATGTAGAATCATTGCTTAATCCAAACGACTAAACCCAAGTTGCGACAATATTAAACCAGAGAAAGACTGGGAATCATAGTCTACACATATAAAAATGCGTCAAAGCTAGAATCTTGCATTAAAAAGTTTTTTTTATTTTTTCCAAAAAGATTTATTCAGCAAGATTATAAATACATCATGTTAAATAACATATAATTCATATATAGGTTTAAACAAGAGGGAATCCTGACAAGAAACACTAAGGTCCAATACTAACCATGGGAAGATTACAATATCCTATGACACTTATAAGAAGAAGGCCTCACATAGGTTACCATCATTCAAGACATATAGTCCACATATCCAAGACATAATTACCATGTGGGCGTTCGGAGTGTCAAATAGGAATTAAGGTGCATACTGCTATGGAGGCAGGGGAATTACAACAATTATTGCAATAGCAAAGTACAAAGTGAAACCTGGTTATCCCCTAACACAAAATGCAGCAATGCAACATATCACATATTTTACCCATGTTCAGGTGGATGCCAGCGTGGAGAACGTGCCCCGACGCGCACGTTTCGTTAGCTTCCTCGGGGGCCACACCACGTCCCCCCGAGGAAGCTAACGAAACATGCGCGTCGGGGCACGTTCTCCACGCTGGCATCCACCTGAACATGGGTAAAATATGTGATATGTTGCATTGCTGCATTTTGTGTTAGGGGATAACCAGGTTTCACTTTGTACTTTGCTATTGCAATAATTGTTGTAATTCCCCTGCCTCCATAGCAGTATGCACCTTAATTCCTATTTGACACTCCGAACGCCCACATGGTAATTATGTCTTGGATATGTGGACTATATGTCTTGAATGATGGTAACCTATGTGAGGCCTTCTTCTTATAAGTGTCATAGGATATTGTAATCTTCCCATGGTTAGTATTGGACCTTAGTGTTTCTTGTCAGGATTCCCTCTTGTTTAAACCTATATGTGAATTATATGTTATTTAACATGATGTATTTATAATCTTGCTGAATAAATCTTTTTGGAAAAAATAAAAAAAACTTTTTAATGCAAGATTCTAGCTTTGACGCATTTTTATATGTGTAGACTATGATTCCCAGTCTTTCTCTGGTTTAATCTCTATATAAATAGACTAGCAGCAGCTCTAGAGTCCTCCCCCACTCCAGGCCTCAGTCTGCATGACCGAGAGCTGAAGATCCTGCTGTACGCAGACGACCTCCTGCTACTCTCCCCAACTGAAAGAGGCCTCCAAGATAGCCTGGCAGTACTGGAAACATTCAGCACCACATGGGCGCTTCCCATCAACCAAAAGAAGACCAAAGTCATGGTGTTTCAGAAGAGGAACCAGAATAAAATAAACACTCCCTCCTTCACATTAAATGGCTCCATTCTGGAGAAAACCAGCAGCTATACCTACCTCGGTCTGGAGCTAAGCAATAACAGGAACCTCAAGCAAGCAGCAGAAGCCCTGAAAGGAAAAGCGTGCAGAACCTTCTACGCCATCAGAAGACAACTGTACCACCTCAAACCACCTGTGAGAGTCTGGCTCAAGATATTTGACAGCGTCATCACCCCTATACTGCTGTATGGCAGCGAGGTATGGGGCCCAGTGACCTAGCCAGACCACACAAAGTGGGATTCCAGCCCAACCGAAGTCTTCCACATGGAGTTCTGTATATATCTCCTCCAAGTCAATCGCAGCACCTCAAACATAGTCTGTAAGGCAGAGCTGGGCCGATTCCGCTTATGGCTCAGTATATACAAGAGGGCGCTATCACACCAGGCGCACATACAGAACAGCAACCCCAGCTCCTACCATCATAAAACCCTGCTGAGCCAGAGCCCAGAGCAAGCCAGGAACCCCGGCAGCCAGTTGTTAGAACCAGGATGACGGGTAGGCCCAGGAGGTGGATCCACTGGACTGAGCACCCCACCGAGGGCAAGGTGCCCGGTAGCCGGAGCACTACGGGCAGCAGGACAGTCCGTTCAGAGGAGTGGAGTGAAGAAGTCCCTGGGACCACAGAGTCTCTGAAGGTAGCCGGGTGACGGAGCTCTGGTTCGGAGGCCGGGATGATGTCAGGCAGAGTCCGGAACCAGCTGAGCGAGGAGGTCGGTCACCACACGGATCCAGGGATCAGAGACGGTAGGGACTGACGAGATGGCGGACAGTCACCGTTCGGAGTTCTGGAACCGTCAGGACCGGTTGGCGAGACAGGAGCGGCTCTACAAGAGAGATAGGTGAGTACGGGACTAGGCACAGGGGGACCTGACTCCTAGCTTAGTAAACACGAAGAACAGGCCCCGCCCACTTGGAAAGGAACCTCCTATATACCCTGTACCTGAGTCTTCAATATCCTGTTGGAGGATGCTGGCCCTTTAAGAGAGGGTCAAAGACCGCTCGCGCACCCTAACGCGCATGCGCGAGGCCTGGGTGCCAGAAGCCAGAGCAGGAAGCGGTGCACAGGAGGCAGGAGTGCCGGGCTGGCTCAGCGTCGCCGACGGGCGCCGGGAGCGGGAACCGGGTCGCCTGGAGGACGCAGGTGAGGGAGTGTGGCGCCCCAGGACCTGGTCGCCACAACAGCATTGCCCTCCCAAAGGGTTAATGCTGAGCCTGGAGGTAATGGGGAGGTCCATTGGCCAGCAAGTTTAACACCCAACGCAGTTCTCCCTCCGGCTAGCAGGGGGAGCTCTGAACCTGGAATTCCAGGGAGCTTCCTCAAGTCTAGCCTGAGAGAGGAAGTAGTGTTCAGTCTGTAGAGAGCAGTAGAAGTGAACAGACGCCGAGTGAGCTGTCCTGTGGATCTGGGGCCTAGAGCTAGAGTAGCTTGGCCCAGAGAAGCAGGAGTAGCTGAGAGGCAGCGGAGAGACTCGGACATCGGAGTCTGTGGCCACCAGGGCTTAAACATATTCCTGGTAGCCGAATCCGAAGGGCAGGAGAGCTGCAAGCACCTGGCCCAAAAACATCCCAAAGGTACAGTTGCAGCATCAAGGCCCGGTGTGGACTCCAGCAGAGAAGCACCAGAGAGAGGGCCTGCGCAGCCTGCTACAGAGGGAAAGGGACGTACCATCAGTCCCAGCAGCAAAGAGGGCCACTGCTGGATTCAGAGAAGCAGGGTCCTATGATAACAAAGAAAAGTACAGGAGTAGGCCTCATACTCAGCTGGCCAGAAAGATCACCCCAAGTACTTCCAGGCCGACCGGATCCCCATCACCACCTGTAACGGTCTCCCAGGACTGGACTGTTTCCAAAGTAAAAGAGGAGAAGGTAAAGAGACTGTTGTTTGTGCCTGGTTCTTTCATTGCCTGTCGGCCCTGCACCGTGTTATCCACACAACACCATAGACTTTCACGAGCACCAACAGTGCCCCGGACATTGCTCCACCTGTGGGGAGCAGTACCATCATTGCTGCCACTTCATCATCCCGGAGGCCTCACACAGCAGCGGCGGCTTCATAGCCGCATGCCACAGGTGGCGTCACGAACACAAACTTTAATTCATAAGCCACATATTGAACTGACACCCACCAGGGCCACGGAGCTGGGCCCTGCCACCACTGACTACCACCGGACTAGTCCGGCCCGGCACCGGGTGTCCCATAGCCCTGGGGGTGGGCGAGTCAGGAGCATGAAGGCTGTGGAGCGGGGGACCGGGGAGCGTGGCACGGGAGCGGGGAAGCGTAGCCGGGGAGCGTGGCACGGGAGCCGGGGAGCGTGGCACGGGAGCTGGGGAGCGTGACACCAGTACAACCAAAGTCAGTAACACACCCTGATAAAAGCCCAAATAAAAGAGATCTCAGAGAGTCGCAAGATGCAATACATAGAGGACTTGAAGAGTGAATTAGAGAACTCCCAGAAACTTACCATCTACCGGTCACTACAGAGGGACTACACTCTGGCCCCATATTTGGAAAGGTTACGCCACCCCAAAGACAGGCAGACCCTGAGCTTGTACAGACTGAGTGCCCACAGCCTAGAGGTGGAAACAGGGCGGCACCGACAGACATACAAGCCGCGGGAGAACAGACTGTGCCAGCACTGCCAGCAGGGGGCTCTGGAGGACGAGGCACACTTCCTGCTGCACTGCGACAAATACTCAGCGGTGAGGGCCTCCCACTTCCAGAAACTTACCACTCATACCCCGGACTTTCCATCCATGGACGAGGAGATGAAACTCTGCATCCTACTGGGGGAAAAGGAATCAATGGTGGAGATCGCCGCCCAATATGTCACCACATGTCATAAGCTGAGGGGAACATAAGGCCCCTAAATGGACTTTCAGAGCCCAAATTGTGCCCCCAACTCCCCATAACCCTGATCCCCTCCCACCCTACTTACTGTATTTCTCTTGCTTTGGCAACACTAATTGTATTTTGGTCCTGCCAATAAAGCATATTTGAATTTGAGAAGAGAGAGAGAGGGAAAAAGAGAAAAAGAGAGACTGAGAAAAAGAAAGAGAGAGAAAAATAGAGAGAGAAAGAGAGAAAAAGAGAGGAGAGAGAGAGGGAAAAAGAGAGACTGAAAAAAAGAGAGAGAGAGAAATAGAGAAAAAGAGCGAGGAGAGAGAGAGGGTGAGAAAGAGAGAGAGAAAGAGAGAGAAAGAAAGAGAGGGAGAGAGAGAAGAGAGAGAGGAGAGAGCAATGCAGCCTCATTCCGTGAACTGCTCCGATTTTAGAGGTGTGTCCCGCGGCTCACAGCTGATGTCCGGCTCCTCCCCTCAGTGCATAATTAAATTAAATTATAATTATAAATAAATATTAATTATAATTTAAATTAAATTCTTTACCGGGACGGCCGGAATTTGAATTTGTGAACCAATGCTTCTCAGGCGAGAGCTCTAACCATTGAGCCACTGGCTCTAATGAGAAACATGGGCAGATTTGGCAATCTTTAGCTCTATACTGCAGTGGAGAATCTAGAAGCAGATTGTTCAGCTGCAAGGATGGATGGATGGATGGGCGGGCGGATGGATGGGCGGGCGGATGGATGGGCAGGCGGATGGATGAATGGGCGGGCGGATGGATTGATGGATGGGCGGGCGGATGGATTGATGGATGGGCGGGCGGATGGATTGATGGATGGGCGGGCGGATGGATTGATGGATGGGCGGGCGGATGGATTGATGGATGGACGGGCGGATGGATTGATGGATGGACGGGCGGATGGATTGATGGATGGATGGGCGGATGGATGGACGGATGGGCGGGCAAACACCGGCAGTACCGCACTCATCACCGCAGGCACTACAACCACCATCATCACCACAGACACTACAACCCCCATCAACCTCCCCTCAAGGCATAATTAAATTAAATTATAATTATAAATAAATAATAATTGTAATTTAAAATAAATTAATTTTTTTACCGGGACAGCTTGGACTTTAACTCATAAACGAATGCTTCTTAGGTGAGCGCTCTAACCATTGAGCCACTGGCTCTCATGAGAAACACAGGCAGATTTGGTAATCTTGATGTCTGCATTGCAGACTGAAGTCTCCAGTGACAGCGCGATTCACTTCAGGTGCTACGTGGAGAGGACACAGCGATCGTGTTCTACGGTGCTCCCTGTGATCTTCATGTAGCAGAGCTGACAGTGTCATGTGGATTACTTCGGACCTGGATTGTTGGTTGGGGATTAATAAAGAGGTAAATTAGTTTTTTTTGTCTTTTATTCCAAATAAAGGATTTTTCGTTGTGTGTGTTTCTTTACTTTCACTTACAGGTTAATCATGGAAGGTATCTCGGGGAGACGCCTGCCATAATTAACTAATTATTACCCCGATTGCCACCGCACCAGGGCAATTCGGGATGAGCTGGGTAGAGTCCCGGGACTGCCGCATCTAATGGATGCAGCAATTCCGGGTGGCTGCTGTGTGATATTGTTAGGGTGGTGGGCTCCCCATAATGTGGTACTCTCCATCCTGACAATACCAGCCTCCAGCCGTGTGGCTTTATCCAGGCTGGTATCAAATATGGGGGGAACCGCATTTTTTTTTTCTTCATTATTTACTTATTTATTTTACTGCAGGATATAGACCCGCACGCCGGCGCCTGTGATTGGTTGCAGTGAGACAGCTGTCACTCATCGTGGGGTCGTGTCTAACTGCAACCAATCATGGGCGCCGGTGGGCGGGGAAAGCACGGAATAACTAATTGAATAATGAAGCGGTAGCCATATTCAAATGAGGAAATGCCGCTGGAGATTTGTGACAGCCGTGCAGCGAGGTGCCCGTGATCGGTGAGTAGGAAAGAGAGAGGGATTATACTGGGGACGTAGGACGCATGCAGATAGCAACGTGCGCACATTGCCTTACTGTGAAAAGCCACGTTTGTGGTGATCGAACCGTTCTCGAACGTAACTCGAACTGCCAAACTTTTAGCAAATCGTTCGAGTTCGTCGAACGACTCGAACATCCCCCAAAATCACTCGAACATGAAATTGGCGAACCTCGAACATCGCTCATCTCTAGTGCTGACACATCAGAGTATCACAGATGCACAGCGGGAGAATGATGAGAAAGGGACTGTTCTACTCCTCTCATCATTCCTTTCAACTGTATTGGCATCTGTGATGCCGATGTAACGGGGCGCCGGGGGTGCCTCGGGGCTTGTAGTCGTGGCCCCAGTTTCTATCAGGCTAACCCCCGGCTCCGCCGTCACTATTGGAACGGGAGGTGGCTTGGTGGGGCAGAGTGTGGTGGTGCAGATGCCGCCGTCAGTTGTACAAAGAATCTGCAGACGTAGATCAATTGAACCAGCAGGCAAGTTTATTGTACACTTCTCCATCGTAGAGGCAAAACACATCAGATGACTTCACACTTTTGCTAGGGAAAAACCTGTTCCGGACGTCTCCTCTAGTGGGAATGTGCCCGGCTACTCCACTTCACCTGGCTCCCACTCCGGCTAACACAGACTGGACCCACACCAATACTGCTTCACACTTGAGGATACTCCTTCTCTTCTTTTCTCTCGCTTTCCTGTTCACCCAGCTCCCACACTCTGCCCCTCTCTGCTTCTCTCCCGTCCCGGACTCGACTGCCTCTGACCAAAAACTTTTTCCTTAACAACTCTTTTCCTCCCTCCCCTTTCTGCTGCCGGCTCCTCCTGTACAGTTTCTATGGGGACAGCCGTCCCACCCGGCCACTAGGGGAAACCCACTAAAACAGTGCAATAACAATAAAACATTTTTATTCAATAACATCAGCATTCAGGGGAAAACTGCACCTCCTTGTAAGGGGTCTGCCCACCCCCTACACCGATATAAATGAAAGTGTGATCCTCGTCAGGGGGCCCGCGGGAGGGGGGGGGGTCGATGCCAGCGCTGGCATCGAGCCTTATAGCGGTGAAGTGGCCTTCCTCTATTGGTGGTATGCCCCTGGTGGAGGCTACAGGGAGATCATCAAAAAATCCACTCCAATCTAGACAGCTCACTAGTCAATCATCTAAAATGGAGTTGCTAAAATGAGGTTCTCAAAAAGCAACTACAATCCAATATTGTAGATTGTGACGACTCTGCTGCGCTTTGTTACGCTTCTCCCTGTAAGGCTCTGCCCAATCTTCAGAAAAACATCCATTCTTGTCACTTCAGCTCCGACCTGTCTATAGTGGAGGCTATGATGAGATCCTCAAAAAATCCACTCAGATACAATGTGTATATTATGAGCATTTTCGGCTGCGCTCTGTTACGTTTTTTGGTCTGAGGCTCCTCCCACTCTTCGAAAAAATGCATTGCAGTCACCTCAGTACCAAATGTACATAATGTAGTGGCTAAAATGAGGTCCTCAAAAAATCCACTCTGATATAGACGGCTCACTACTGAAGCAGCTAGAACGGAGTGGCTAAAATGAGGTCCTCAAAAAATCCACTACGACACAATGTGGATATTATGAGGACTTTCAGCTGCGCACTGTTACGGTTTTTGCTTTGAGGCTCCTCCCACTCTTCGAAAAAATCCATTGCAGTCACCTCAGTACCAAATGTACATAATGTAGTGGCTAAAATGAGGTCCTCAAAAAATCCACTACGACACAATGTGGATATTATGAGGACTTTCAGCTGCGCACTGTTACGGTTTTTGCTTTGAGGCTCCTCCCACTCTTCGAAAAAATCCATTGCAGTCACCTCAGTACCAAATGTACATAATGTAGTGGCTAAAATGAGGTCCTCAAAAAATCCACTGTGATATAGACGGCTCACTATTGAAGCAGCTAGAACGGAGTGGCTAAAATGAGGTCCTCAAAAAATCCACTACGGCACAATGTGGATATTATGAGGACTTTCAGCTGCGCTCTGTTACGGTTTTTGCTTTGAGGCTCCTCCCACTCTTTGAAAAAATCCATTACAGTCACCTCAGTACCAAATGTACATAATGTAGTGGCTAAAATGAGGTCCTCAAAAAATCCACTCTGATATAGACGGCTCACTACTGAAGCAGCTAGAACGGAGTGGCTTTTTTGAGGTCCTCAAAAAATCCACTACGACACAATGTGGATATTATGAGGACTTTCAGCTGCGCACTGTTACGCTTTTTGCTTTGAGGCTCCTCCCACTCTTCGAAAAAATCCATTTCAGTCACCTCAGTACCAAATGTACATAATGTAGCGGCTAAAATGAGGTCCTCAAAAAATCCACTCTGATATAGACGGCTCACTACTGAAGCAGCTAGAACGGAGTGGCTTTTTTGAGGTCCTCAAAAAATCCACTACGACACAATGTGGATATTATGAGGACTTTCAGCTGCGCTCTGTTACGGTTTTTTGCTTTGAGGCTCCTCCCACTCTTCGAAAAAATCCATTCAAGTCACCTCAGTACCAAATGTACATAATGTAGTGGCTAAAATGAGGTCCTCAAAAAATCCACTCTGATATAGACGGCTCACTATTGAAACAGCTAGAACGGAGTGGCTAAAATGAGGTCCTCAAAAAATCCACTACGACACAATGTGTGAAATTATAAGCACTTTCTCGGCTGCGCTCTGTTACGTTTTTCGCCGTGAGGCTCCTCCCACTCTTCGAAAAAATCCATTGCAGTCACCTCAGTACCAAATGTACATAATGTAGTGGCTAAAATGAGGTCCTCAAAAAATCCACTCTGATATAGACGGCTCACTACTGAAGCAGCTAGAACGGAGTGGCTTTTTTGAGGTCCTCAAAAAATCCACTACGACACAATGTGGATATTATGAGGACTTTCAGCTGCGCACTGTTACGCTTTTTGCTTTGAGGCTCCTCCCACTCTTCGAAAAAATCCATTCCAGTCACCTCAGTACCAAATGTACATAATGTAGTGGCTAAAATGAGGTCCTCAAAAAATCCACTCTGATATAGACGGCTCACTACTGGAGCAGCTAGAACGGAGTGGCTTTTTTGAGGTCCTCAAAAAATCCACTACGACACAATGTGGATATTAGGAGGACTTTCAGCTGCGCACTGTTACGCTTTTTGCTTTGAGGCTCCTCCCACTCTTCGAAAAAATCCATTGCAGTCACCTCAGTACCAAATGTACATAATGTAGTGGCTAAAATGAGGTCCTCAAAAAATCCACTCTGATATAGACGGCTCACTACTGAAGCAGCTAGAACGGAGTGGCTAAAATGAGGTCCTCAAAAAATCCACTACGACACAATGTGGATATTATGAGGACTTTCAGCTGCGCACTGTTACGCTTTTTGCTTTGAGGCTCCTCCCACTCTTCGAAAAAATCCATTGCAGTCACCTCAGTACCAAATGTACATAATGTAGTGGCTAAAATGAGGTCCTCAAAAAATCCACTCTGATATAGACGGCTCACTACTGAAGCAGCTAGAACGGAGTGGCTTTTTTGAGGTCCTCAAAAAATCCACTACGACACAATGTGGATATTATGAGGACTTTCAGCTGCGCACTGTTACGCTTTTTGCTTTGAGGCTCCTCCCACTCTTCGAAAAAATACATTGCAGTAACCTCAGTACCAAATGTACATAATGTAGTGGCTAAAATGAGGTCCTCAAAAAATCCACGACACAATGTGTGAAATTATAAGCACTTTCTCGGCTGTGCTCTGTTACGTTTTTCGCCGTGAGGCTCCTCCCACTCTTCAAAAAACTGAATTTCAGTCACCTCAGTACCAAATGTACATAATGAAGGCTACAGAGAGATCCTCAAAAAATCCACTCTGATCCAATATGGTAAGTTATGAAGACTGTCAGCTGCGCGGTTCCGTTTTTCCTTGTGAGGCTCCGCCCACTCTTTTAATGTCAGTCCTGCGGCCACGACTCGTGGAAATACGGTAAAATTAAAATTCCAGCAAAACTGAATAATCAGCGCTGTGTGGAATTATTTATATTGTAAAAAATAATAATAAAATGTAAGTTATAATAATAATGAAAATAAAAATTTGCCCTTTGGAAAAAAATAATAAATATAACAGTTTATCTAATAAATAAAAACATGAAATCATTCCAATTATAAATCTGATTCCAGCCCCTGCTGTAGAAACTGAACTGTGTTGTATGGAGAAA
Organism: Anomaloglossus baeobatrachus; assembly: GCF_048569485.1. Lineage (NCBI taxonomy): Eukaryota > Metazoa > Chordata > Amphibia > Anura > Aromobatidae > Anomaloglossus > Anomaloglossus baeobatrachus. Next base: position 695,814,968 of record NC_134353.1, read on the forward strand.
AGATCACAGAGATCATCAAAAAATCAACTCTGATCTAGCCACCTCACTGGTGAAGCAGCTAGAACGGAGTGGATAAAACGAGGTGACCAAAAACATGTGACTGCAGCGAGGCCTCAAGAAATCAACTCTGATCTAGACACTTCAGCAGTGAACCGGCTAGATCAGAGTGGAAAAAATGAGGACCACAAAAAACCCACTCTGATCTAGACACTTCAGTAGTGAGCCGGCTAGATCAGAGTGGAAAAAATGAGGCCTCAAAAAATCAACTCCGATATAGCCGGCTCACTACTGAAGCAGCTAGATCAGAGTTGATTTTTTGAGGACCACAAAAAATCAACTCTGATCTAGACGCAACCCTACGCCTTATGTCACGGAACCTAAACCCGGAAGCGCGACACACTTCCGCCTCCCACAACCGGACCAACCGGTTTCTACGCGTCAGACAAACCATGTCCGGGTGTCTCCGCCCTAGTGCCCAGTGTTCACTGGAGATTGGTTCATTACTCTATTTATCACTTCGCGCACGTACTTCTACTCCTTTTCTCAGCCAATCACATTGTTCTCCCGGCCGGTGCCAGTAGGAAGCCCCCGGGATTGGCTGACAGAAGAGCTGAGCAAGTTCGGGTGACTCTTTGGTGAGAGTGAATGAAATGTGCGGGCTGCCAGCAGCGGCCAAGTGCGGGGCGGCCGAGGGGGCTCGGTAAGGGGAAGCCGTGTCATCAGGACAGAGCCCGGCCGGAATTCGGGTCCCTGTGTGCTCCACTGCCGGGTGCTGGCCTCCGCCGATACGGACATGCCTGGTGTAGCCGTCCGGGGCCCAGTGGCCGCTCTGCTGGTCGCTGTACTCGCCGTGCTGGCGGTAGTAGAAGCCGGCCTGGGTGACAAGGTGATTTGGGCTGTCAATGCTGGGGGCGAGGCCCATGTGGACGTGCACGGCATCCACTACCGGAAGGACCCGCTGGAGGGCAGAGTGGGCAGAGGTGAGTGCATGGGCTACAGCTGGAGAGGGTCATTGCCCCAGGGAAGCAGGTGGCAGTCCTGTGCACTGTGCTGAGTGGAGCTGGCTGCCTGTACACAGGGAGCGCGGGGGACTATGGTCATACTGGGCAGATCCAGGACTTGGCACGTGCCAGCTGTGACGGCACTGGAGGGTATAGGCCAGTCCCTGTCAGAGATGTGGCCAGTATATGACATTGCCCTCTGGCCCCGAAGCCATGCCAGTAATGTCACCTGCCCATGTCTGATCTCCAGAGCTGCACTGGAGGGTATAGGTCAGTCCATGTCAGAGATGTGGCCAGTATATGACATTGCCCTCTGGCCCCGAAGCCATGCCAGTAATGTCACCTGCCCATGTCTGATCTCCAGAGCTGCACTGGAAGGTATAGGTCAGTCCATGTCAGAGATGTGGCCAGTACATGATATTGCCCTCTGGCCCTGAAGCCATACGAGGAATGTCACCTGCCCATGTCTGATCTCCCGGAGACTGGAGTATTGGGTATAGGTCAGTCCCTGTGAGAGATGTGACCAGTACATGACATTGCCCTCTGGCCCTGGAGCCATACCAGGGATTGCACCTATGTCTGACCTCCAGGAGCTGCTGGTGTATGATCAGCCCTATACAGCCATGCTTGTTTCTGGTACTAGCTTACAACACTTGGACATGTGATGAGTGTGGTGCTCGGTATCTCGGCCATGTGTTGTGTGCGTTTGTGACTGTTAGTTCCCCTTTCGGTAGGCTGCAGCAGTGTTCCTGTATATTTGCATTGTCACAGGTCCGGTTGTCATGCGATCTGTAGACTCTTACAGGGCCTCATGATCTATATGGCAGCGATCAGTAACCATTTCATGACTTTTTATCAATTCAGAAATTGCCTATGATATATGTTTTGCTGGCCATCAATGAATTCCACCCCCCCCCCTCCTTTTTACAATCAGCGTCGGACTATGGATTGAAGCTGCCGATTCTGCGCTCCGTCCCAGAGGATCAGATCCTGTATCAGACAGAGCGATATAATGAAGATAACTTTGGGTATGACATTTCTATCAGAGAAGAAGGAGAATACGTCCTAGTGCTGAAGTTTGCCGAGGTGTACTTTGCGCAGTCACAGCAGAAGGTAAGGGTGTCATGTTCCCTGCAGTCCCCTCCCATCCGAGAAGTGATGGCTCGTGTCCCATGAGATTTTAGCAGATGGCATGTGGCCTGTGCAGGTGAGTGACACTGACGGCTCATGTTTCTGGTCTTTGCTTTCCTCAGGTGTTTGATGTACGTGTAAATGGACATAATGTAGTGAAAGATCTAGATATATTTGACCGTGTAGGACACAGCACAGCGCATGATGAGATCATTCCCGTCGTCATCAAGAAGGGAAAACTCACGATCCAAGGGGAAGTGTCCACATTTACAGGGAAGCTCTACGTGGAGTTTGTAAAGGTAACCTGTCTCACTTCTAGGTATTTGGCTGCATTCAGGGTTTTTGTGTGTGTGTGTGTGTGTGTGTGTGTGTGTGTGTGTGTGTGTGTGTGTGTGTGGTTCTCCATAAATGCAGTCTGGCTACAACATGTGAACATACACTAGTCTTAGCCAGGATCACATGACTGTATTTGCAGTCCGAGTGCTATCTGTGAAGAAAATTGCCAACACTTGACTGGAGTACGGGTGACACTCGCCTATTCAAGTATGGGTACAAAAAAAGTAAAAAAAAAAAAAAGAAACCAAAACAACAAACGGATTGTACACAGATGACGGGTCAGAAAGAAATCGTCCCACTCTTCTGGAGGAAAATCCATACAGTCATGTGACCCTAGCCTTTCCGTCATCAGTAAAGTGACTGACATGTTTTGGGCTATGCAGCGTGTGCATAATTGGATCGTGTTGTAGCCATTTGCCTTTTTGACCACTGTGCCCAGTTATTTCATTGCAGCGTGGTTCCATGGCCATAAAGACTGTATAATGTCAGGAAAAAAAGTTGTGTGTTTACAATGATTACCAAATTCTTAACTTTCTCTCCTCAGGGATATTACGATAATCCCAAAGTGTGCGCTCTATACCTTATGAAAGGAACAGTAGACGGTAAGTCACCGGGACAACATGAACACCGTTCTCTGACTTATAGAATTGAAGATATATCTTTTTGCAGAAGACTTTTCAGTCTGTCCATAGTTGTCAGGTTGCTGTAGTTTTGTAATTGTCACTGTACATGGAGTGCAATGCAGGACAGTAATTAGGGTTTCAACATAAACATTTTACAAGAACTACCGCAGTGTGATAAGAGGAACGGTCCGAGCTGACCCTGTGCCAACTCAACGGTGAGCACAGAGGCCCCAATTCATCAGTGATTCTGCTAGACTTTTTGTATGTTTGGCTTTTAACACTGATTTGTGTTGAATTAGTTGGGGCAGTAGTGGAGCCACAGTTCGTTCATTTCATGACCAGCTCCAGCTTTCTTTTTTGAGAGACTTAAGATTTCTGGTGAGGAGAATGGAGACTCGCTGCTCTTCAGACACACCTGATCATTAAGAGACGTCCTCTCATAATGAATCCAGAGCATCTTATTTCAACACACAGGGCCAGATTTCTCAAGACCTATCTGTTTATTAGGATTTAAGGGCTTAACGCAAGATGCAATGGGGTTGTAGTTTGAGAGATATAATATATAATGTATATATTTCTCAAATTACAAACACCCTAAGACCTCCTTCACACATCCGTGTCTCCGGTACATGTGGCGTCTGTTTTCACATGTGCCAGAGACACACATATAGACCCATTAAAATCAATGTGTCTGCTCACACTTCCATGGACTGTTTCCGTGTGGAGCACACGCGTGTCTTTATGCTCTACACGGCGACATGTCCGTTTTCTGCCGGCAGCATGGGTGGCACACGGACCGCACACTGATGTAATTGGTGTGCCACGTACCGGAGAAAACACAGGTCTTATAAAAATAAAGAATTTTTATGCCTATCTCCGGCGCTGCTACTTCCGGGCCTGCTCTTTGCATAGTTACTGTACTCAGTGCGGACCCAAAAGTAACAGCAGCACTGGAAACCACAGACAGGTAAATAAAGCAGCTCATGCTATCTGGATGTCACATGGATAGCAAAGGGACAGCACATGCTGCATACACCCCTTCACCACAGACCGTGCAAAACATTCAGGTTTTGCATTGATGTGTAAAGGAAGCCTAAGGCTATGTGCCCACGGGACTCTATACCCGCGGATTTTGCCGCGGAAAACCTGCAGATTTATCTAGATTTTCTAGATAAAACCGCAGGCTTTAGCAAGTACAGACACTCCCCATGTTATCATATGGGACATGGGGAGTGTGCTGTGTCCATGCTGCGGAATGTGCGGCTGCGGGACATGCTGCGGCTGTTGACACCCCCCCCCCCCCTCCCTGAATGCCGCGATTAATAGCGAATGCAGAAATAGGAGGCTGGGAGAGGGAGCTCCCTCTCCATTTGATCGGGATCCCCAATAACATAACTGGGGCTGATCGTTGCAATAGCAACCTGAGGTCAAAGTATGACTTGTGGGTTTGCTGGCTACAGTGACCTTTTAGACCATGCCAAGAGCATGGTCTAATACGTGTTCTAGAAGTCACACTGACCGCTTTAATGAATTGCCATGCTCCTGCTTAGCAACACATTTGCAATCGGACTAATAAAAGTTAATGTCTAATGATGAGCGAGTTTTGAAATACTCGGATTCGCGATACTTGTCACGAGTACAGTCTAATACTCGCATATTCATTCCGAATAGCATGTGCAATGCAAGTCAATGGGGAATACTCACAATGTAACGAGTAACCTGAATTCCGCACTATTCGCTACTTGCACGAATAGTGCGGCATTCGGGTTACTCATTACATTGTGAGTTTTTCCCCATTGATTTGCATTGCACACACTATTCGTACGGAATACACTAGTATTATAGTATTATACCGTACTAGTTACGAGTATCGCGAATCCGAGTATTTCGAAACTCGCTCGTCAATAGACATTAACTTTTATAGTCCGATTGCTGATATGTGCTGCAAAGCACGAGCATGGGAATATTGTTGGGAATTTTGATCACCACTGCTTTGGTAAATAAAAGCAAGAAATGGCCAATCACATCGTTTCCCAAACCCAGTTACCCATCTGGAACGGTTTTTCTTGGATTTATAGGGTAAAACAGGGCGGACAACATAAAAAAAGTGGGCAAAATCTTATTTTCGGAATGTATTTCTTCACTTTTTTGTTTTAGGAGAAAAGAAAAAAAAAAAGATAAATGTGACCTAATCTTTGATCATGTAAATTAGTGTTATTGTGTTTTTTGTCTTCTCTTTTTTTTTTTTTTTTTTAGATGTTCCAAAGCTAGAGCCTCATCCTGGTCTAGAAAAAAAAGAGGAGGATGAGGAAGATGAAGAGGAGGAAAGTCCTAGTACAAGGAAGAACACCAAGAAAAGTGTGCAGTCTGGTCCTCGCACTCCTAACCCGTATGCCTCAGACAACAGCAGCCTCATGTTTCCAATACTGGTGGCCTTTGGAGTGTTTATCCCTACACTCTTCTGCTTGTGCCGGCTATAGAAGGCTGGATGCCAATTGTTTTACTTTGTTTCTGTTTTGCTTTTGTTTTGGTTTTTCTTTTTTTCCCTGGTAATTTTTCAGAATCTCTTGACAATGAAGCAGAACATCTCCTATAAAGGAGATAAGTGGCCCTGTACAAGCAGCAGATCATTGCCTGACATTTTCATGTTTACATGTTAAATGGATCCGGAGCCACAGCCAATAAAATATCCGAACTAGAACGCTTGTGCTCCTAAATGGTTTTAGACATCTATTACATGGGCTAAGGAGAACTGGAGTAGAATGCAAGTGCTGCTAAATGACTATTCTCACCTGGAGGAGCTATGGAACTATGGACACAAAGCCTAGAGTTTTGCATGGAGATTTCCAGGGTACCATTTCTGCAGACTTTAAATATTTTTATGTCCGACAAGACAATGGGTTCCAGCTCTCAAAATTCTTCAACTCCTGCCAAATCTATGTGCGTGTGCTGTGTGTGTTAGCAGGAGATCAATCGTTCACTTCAGCTTCATCCGCGTACTCTGTTGCGACATCTCCGTGGTGGTGACTATGCGCTATGTCTGTCTGCTATGCATACAATGGGGAATATTTGATTTATAAGCTTATTGTTTTAGTGTATGTTTTTATTTTTTTGTGATATACCATGAAGTGACTCACTAATATCTGCCTTTAGCCCCACTGTCCTGCAAATTTTAGGAGGTTGTAACTCCTTGGTGTGCAAAATTTTTACATGTTTCTCCAAATGCTGTTGATTATGGGCACTGCCGACCTCCTAGAGACTATCCTTAATTAAAGGAATGAAGCTTCATTCACACCACTGTATATTTTAAGCCTAGAACAGAATAGAAACCTGTCAGCGGAAAGCAGGGTAATGGTTTTACTGACCATATTCGATTTGTGGGTTTTAGCATAACATTCTCCCATATACAACTAGTGCATCAGTGTGAATGAAGCCTAATGGGAAATGTCTGTCTCACCATAGTCAGAAGCTCTTCATTGGCAGATAGCATTTAAAGGGGTTGTCCACTACTAGAACGACCCTTTCTGATTTCAACATGTTTTCCCCGGGTAAAGTAATAGACTACTCTCCTCCCGCACCGGGATTGCAGGGGGGGGGGGGGACGATTCACATGGGGCTGCGATGTCAAACGATCCCGTGTCCAATCTGTTGGCTTCTTTCTCCCTGCCTTCGGACCAAACTATTTAATCACCAGGAAGTAAAGGGTGCTTTACATGCTGCGACACCGCTAGCGATCTCGTTAGCGATGTGAGATGCCAGATCGCAGATAAGATTTGCCGAGATCGCACATAGGTCATTTTTGTAGCGCCAGTCACATGTGCGATCTCGGCAAATCGTATGTGCGATCTGGCGTGTTACATCGCTAGCGATGTCGCAGCGTGTAAAGCACCCTTTAGTGCAATGGCGGTTGATTTGTTCGCTTGGTCTGAAGGCGGGGAGGACTGAACCAGTGCTGATTGGGCATGGGGTTGGTGTGACGTCACAAACCCATGTGACCCCCACCCCCCCCCCCCCCCACCCCCGGGCACCGCTGGAATCGTGCCGGAATGGGCTGTGAGAATAGTCTGTTATTTTACTTAAGACAAACATGTTGAATTAGAAGTGGTTGTCCTAGTAGTGGACAACCCCTTTAAATGTGATGAGCGTCTGCCGAACTCTGTAGCGTGTTTGGCTGACTAATGTAAACAGGGGTGTCTCGATTCTTCCCTGATATCAGGGAGTAAAAAAAATAGTCTGGTATGCTGGATATAAAAATGCCCAATCCTTTTCTCTCAGTGAAGAGAAGTTGCCATTACAGCTGTCGGCCAGCGGTTACTCCCCTCTCTATATTGGTAATACATGCGTGGCTGAGTGGGGGAATCGGCACGAATAGCTGTTGGACAGTTATGTGCAAGGCCACCTCTAGTAATGGATCCAAGCGGTACAGTGTCACACTTTTTAGTTTACATGGCTAAGGATTGTTCCCACCCATTTATTTTTTTGGTGCCTTTGTTTTTTTGCCTTTTTGTTAATTGGAAATTCAGATATAGCATTTGGATGTGCTAATGTTTGAGATTCTGTGATTTAGGGTGGTACTTTTTTTGTGTTTGCATTTTCAATTTTGAGAAGATGACATATCGGCCAGTAGGTCATAGAGGCCATGGATGCTTGATGGACAGCAATTCAAAGAACCTTGACTTCAGTGTAATTCTTCTCTGGTGCTGTTGACGGCCAGGATTATCTTCTCCCTTCTGTCTTTTACCTATTACTTGAGTTGAATTGCTTTGCCTGCACAATGTTCCCACGTTCTGTTAGTACCAGTAAAGAAGACTTACGGGTGGCGATTTCATAGTTTTTCCATCCTATCTAAAATGGTTACATACTACCTGTTGTCTTGTGGCCTCAGGAACAAATGAAAGAATTCTTTATACGAAGGATGACCCATTAGCAGTTGTAGGCTCTATCCCGGACGTCGGCTGTGTAATTCTGCTTTCTATTCACTTATGTGACACTTTTATAGATCACCTGATTCTGAAGTACAGGAAATCTGTCCTAATTATTGCTTGGTGCAACCTTTGATTTCAGGTACAATAATAATTTCATGCTTTGTGAAGTTTTGGTACTTGTGTTTTGTTATTTTTTCTTACACTTGAATTTTATTATGGTACTGTGTGCGCTCAGATAATATTGGAGACGGAAAGCCTTCATTTCTGACAGGTGTTTTCTGCAGGGTATTGGAGCTGTAGTTATTTTGGAGCCTGTGTCTGAGATGTAAATCTTTAGAGCTCTATTTGTACCTGGCAAATACTGCGGTACTGTCTCTAGTCTTCAGAATTTTTAATTTTAATTTTATTTTTATTTTTTTATTCCATTTCCCTTTTCTTTAGGATTGTGGATGTGGCTTTTTTTTCCTTATGGTTTGTATGCAAATTCAAAATATATTGCAGCCTTATTCTGCCATTTACACAGTTGAATTTCGTGTAGCTCCAGATAAGCCATTCCTTAATTTGGACTTTGCTTAGATTTTCATATTTGGCTATATGAATTGATTGAAGCTCTCTACGATCACTTGCTGATGGTGAGATTAATTTGTCATCCACTTGATCAATAGTGACTCAGTCCATTTAATTTTGGCTTATCGGACATGTGCCCTGTTCTGGGGCCATACCTACTGTGACACTAAACCACACAATGTACTATTAAGAAGCCTATGGTGTATGACTTTGTTTTTTACATTGGCTTGGTTTTTGCATCGATCATCTATGGTAAGTGTCTAAAGTTAACTATACATGATATATTTTTAATAGCTTAGTTTTTATGCATTATTAATGAACAGTATATTTTTCCAATTTGCATCTCTGCCTTGCTTTTTGCTTTGCTTTCATGCCTTGAGAGTGAGTGTCCCTATGGAGTATTCCCCACGCGCTCCAGAACCAGTAGGAGATGCTGCAGAAATTGTTCAACTGCCAACCCACCTTCTTTCTTTTTTCTTTTTATTTTTTTTGGGTTTTGTTTTATTGATCTGGAAATCTGGAATTACAACCAGTTTATAAACAAAATAAAGTTTATATTATACTTTTCTGTGTTTTGCTGACTATCTGTATAATAATTGAATAGTGACGCCAACAGTCTGCTCAACCCTTTGTCGGAGATGTGTTCTTACAGCAAGGAAAAAAAACTTTTATAAAACAGCTGTGTGCTCTCCTTAGGTTTTTCAGGATTTTAATGAATGAATCATAAAAAAACAAAACATTGAAAATTTTGAAAAAAAAAATGTATGTATGTATTATAATATAATATTTTTTTTTTCCCCTGTTTAATTTCTCATTATCAGGGCTGTGGAGTCTGAGTCGGAGCTCAATTTGGTGGAGTCGGTATAAAATGCACTGACTCCGAGTCCTAAAATATATAATATAAAGTGCAATGCAGAATGTGCTGAATATTTTACTAAATAATAACATTTAGTATATTGCTTATATTTAAGTGAAAAATGTATTGTAGTACAATGTGAACATTAGACATTTAATTATTTTTATGATACAATAATCAATATATTTGGATAGAACATAAAATATACTTATTAGAATACAACTCTAGAACACAAAAAACTAATAAATTGTAAATATGTAAAATATATATATATATATAATTATACACACACGATACACTATGTAATATAGAGTAGATTACATATATATTACATATTTACAATTTATTACAGTTTTTTTGTGTTCTAAAGTTGTATCCAATAAATATATTTTATGTTCTATCCAAATATATTGATTATAGTATCATAAAAATTATTAAATGTCTGATGTTCACATACACATATTCATGTACTACAATAAATTTTTCACCTAACTATAAGCGGTCTGAGTCTGAGCCGGTGCAAGAGAAATAGAGGAGTCCTGAGAGTCCTGAGTCACATGCTGCGATATCCGGCCCGATTATTGCTAGCATGACACCCGCCCCCATCGTTTGTGTGCGATGGGCATATCGCTGCCTGTCACGCACAAAATCGCGCACCCCCGTCACACATACTTACCTGTCCTTTGACGTCGCTGTGACCGGCGAACCGCCTCCTTTCTAAGGGGGCGGTCCGTTTGGCGTCACAGTGACGTCACTAAGCGGCCGCCCAATGTAAGCAGAGGGGCGGAGATGAGTGGGACGTAACATCTCGCCCACCTCCTTCCTTCCGCATTGTGGCCGGAGGCAGGTAAGATGATTCTCGTTCCTGCGGCGTCACACGTAGCGATGTGTGCTGCCGCAGGGACGAGGATCAACTTCGCCCCAGCGACAGCAGCGATAACTGGCAGCGGACCCCCATATCAACGAGGAGCGATTTTGGACGTTTTTGCAACGATCCAAAATCGCTCCAAGGAGTCACACATCGCTACAGCGGCCGGATGTGCGTCACAAAATCCGTTACTCCAACTAGATTGCTGTAGCGAAATTGTAGCGTGTAAAGCCCGCTTGAGTCTGAGTCTGAGCCGGTGCAAGAGAAATTGAGGCGTCGGAGTCGAAGGTTTGGCTTACCGACTCCACAGCCCTGCTCATTATTACACATCACTAAATTTATGGACATTGGTCACTTTATTTCTTTGCCTATGGACTGGATCGGTTGTTACCATCTGGTGTGCAATTCATGTCAATATCCACTTTAAAAATTCAATTACTTTAGATATAATATTGGTGACTTATTCTACACTTATTTCTCCTGCTTTCTAATCTACTATAAAATAACCCCTGTGGCACTATTTTTCTGAGGCCCATTATATTTTACTTCCTTGTCGATGGAGATTTGTTTTTCTCATGGGGTGAGCTGATATTTTTTTTTTTTCCCACAGTTTGGGGTAAATTGATGATTTTTCACGTTTTTGTTATTTTAGGTACAGCGACCTTGAAATTACAGGCTTTTATTTTCCCATGGAGTTTCAGGGGTTTATTTTATTTTTAGTAGACCATAATTTTATGGATGTGGCAATACAAAAGGTGTGGGGTTTTTTTTTTTTTTTGTTTATTCGCCACATCTGTAAAAGTATGGTCTATCTAGAAATAAAATAAAGCCCCAACTCCATGAAAACAAAAAATAACCCCACACATTTTGTAAGTTTCTGTGAGGACGTTTTTGCGATTTAATCTGAGAAGCAGCCCAAGTGGCTGTTGTGCCCATTGTGATTCTTTTGGGATAAATCTGATATACAGCAGAAGGGGATCCAGTTAAAATATAGCATTTTATTGTATATGTACTAAAAGAGCACACATGCATATTAAAATTACTAAGTACAATTGTGATGCCCTAATATCTAATGTTCAACATATAAGCAAAATAATTGAAGGGCAAGTGTTAAACCATAGAGGTTAAAAAAAAAATAAAAATGCTTAGATCTGTCCCCTAGCCTGTAGGCTGAGCATCGCAGTACGTGGAGCCACTGGGAAGAAGGATGAATTGAAGGAGATATATTCAACGACCTGGCTGTGCCCTCTGTGATTGCTCCCAAATGTGGGATTAGACTAATTGTCCCCCAAAATTTTAAAAATATCCCTCCCGATGCATTTCTGTCTCAGTGATGAAAAGTCATCAGGGGAGTTTACATTCAAGGGGAAAGTTCATAATCATCTACAAGTATGCCAAACATCACAAAGACAAGATGATTCAAACATGGTGTTTTCTGGTGCTGAAGTGGTGCTGCACCACCCAAATCGTAATGGGGATAATATAGTAAAGCATGTCAGTTCCAATTACTTGGCGTCTCCCATCATATCCTGGGTGTGACGTAACAATTCCAACCAATCCAATGTGCTGTCTTAACAATTGGCATAAAGCTATTCAGTCCCAGTGCGGTGTGAGGTCGGGTTGGGCTGCAGTTATCAGCTAAGCCACCCTTGCAATGGTGTAAAGGAGAGCCAGTTATGCTCTACATGAGTTATAGTACGTGAGGTCACTAAGCGCAATGTATAAGGGTAACCAAGTATATAGATTCATATATTTCATCAGAGCATTAGGTGTGGCAGAGCTGACTTGTACCCCGCATAATCTAATGGGTGGAGTAGCCGCGTAATCACTATGGGTGGGCTGTCATGTCATCCACATCACCATTATACCTGGTGTTTGTGTGTCATCCGGTAGACACTTTCATCGTTCCCTTGCTGGGTGTGCCAGCATATACTATATATCAAATATAGCCGGTACAATCACATAGTCCGCATAGCAGGCAGGGTGTTACTGTACCATATTAGGGGCGGCAGTATTTAAATTAAAAAGGGAAGGACATTATCTAAAGATCGTCCACGTGCTAAGTGGGTGGGTGTACTCTCATATACACAGCCAATTCCACTCTCATATATACCTGGCAAAGTTGAAAATCCCCCAAACAGGTGCCATTCCTTACCCATTCATAATTCAATCATGATAAGTCCCAATGTATCTAGTATATCCTATGAAACTATAGGTGCAGTATAGCGATCAGAGCAATAAAAGTTAATGTTCCATATAGGGACCAAGTAAAAAAGTTAAACGTAAAAAGAACATTGTAAAAATATTTAAAAACAGAAAAATACCAATAAATGCATATAGTTATGTAAAAAATATACAAAAAAAATACACATTTTGTATTGCCACGGTAGAACAACCCAATATACAACACTGTCACACTACTTAAGCTCTTCAGTGAACACCGTAAAAATAAACATCGAAAAAAACTTTTTTTTTTTTCTATAAAATTTGCTTTTATGGTGTAAAAGCAGCAAAATGTAAAAATAAATGTGGAATCGCTGTAATCATACTGACTCAAAGAATAAAGCAGTTTTAGCACTTTTATGGCAAGGAGAATAGTGTAAAAAAAAAAAAAAGAATTCCTGAGTTGTTCTTTCTTCTTGATTCTTCCTCACAAACAGCAGACTATTAGAAAGCGATAAAAAAATATTATGTAGCCCAAAATGATATCAATAAATTTCCAACTAGTCCTGCAAAAAAACCAAGCCCTCACGTTACGGTCAGCAGAAAAAATAAAAAAAAACAAAAACTATAGCCTTCAAAATACGGTGATGCCAAAAACCTTTTTATTTTGTAAAAATTTATCTAGTTGCCAAACCTAAAAAAGATATATAATTAAAAAAAAAATCTGGTTTTGCTGTAATTGAACTGACCTGACTAATAAAGCTGCCTAATTATCAAAAGCTGAACATTGTAAAAAAAAAAAAAAAACAGAGCCAATTCCTCAACTATTGTTTATTTATTCTGCCTCCCAGAGATCGCAGTACGATGCTGCTCACATTTATCCTGCGCTCTACGCTGAGGACTTACACCAAGGATTACGTGTAAATCTCTGAAAATATTCAGGTAAAATTCCCAACGGAAAATTCACTGTAATGAGACAGAATGAGTCACCTTGAACTCCCGTCTACACTGTTGTCTGGCGGTGTCCATCTTTTTATGTTTTTGTCTGTGTTTTTTTTTTTTTTTTTTTTTTTTTAAAGTGTCCACAAAAGTGCTAGTCAACAACAGTTTTGTGCACATTTCGACGGATACCTCTGAACAGAGGCACTTCTGAAACTGAGTCTGGAGTAAATCTTCTGCCTCACTAGTGAATGGATCTGATGGGGGTTTCACATGAATCATGTATTTTGGAGATGTAAATGGAAACCCTAAAGTAATTGCTCAGGAAAGGATAAGTGTGAACTGATCAAAAATGTTCTGTACCCAAATTACCACCAATACCATTCAACTCAACCTGCAAAAAAACATTCCAACTCAGGTCTGTCATCTGTTAACAGAAATACTTCCACAAAGGCTCTGGAAAAGCTCTATGGCTCCCCCTCAAAAAAGAAATCCAGCAACATCTGCACTTCAAAATCTAAATGTTTACCCAGAAGCATGAGCTCCGCACAATGTACTGGCACTACAAGGTCTATTTTGTAATTTTTAATTCTGCAACATTCACTGTGTTTGGCTTCACAGCTTTTTTTCCAGAGACAAAATCCATAGATAATTTCCCAGAGGGGTGTAATTTCTAATATGTGGTTACTTGAGGAGGTTTCTGTTTTTCTGGCACTTAGGCGCTCTGCTATTGGAGTCTGCAAGCTATTCTACAAAAATCTGTGCTTCAAAAGTCAAACATTACTCCTTTCCTCCTATGTGGCCAAATAATACTGTGCAGTCACTTGTAGGTACTGCCTCATTCAGGAGAAATTGTGTAAGACATTATGGGACCTTTTTTGTTACCTTTTTCTTTTGTGAAAATTTGAATTCTAGGGCTAAAACAACATTTTAGTGGTAAAAGTGTAATTATTTTGTCTTCACCCCCTTGACAGTATAAAATTGTGAGACACATCTATGGTCTCAATATGCTCACTGCACCCCTAGATTAATTCATTGAGGGTTAAGGGAAATCTCTGCTTTCCTGGCATGTCAGGGGCTCTGCCAATATGACATGGCACCCCTAAACCATTCCAACTAAATTTGCACTCCAAAATGGCGCTCCTTCACTTCTTCACTTTGTACTGTGCCTCAAAAGTAGTATTCGATCACATATGGGGTTTTTGGCAAACTCCGGAAACATTGTGTTACAAATTGTATGGTACATTTTCTACTGTTACCCTTTTTGAAAATTAAAATTTTTTGGGGCCAAAACAATATTTTAGTGGAAAAAATGTCATTTTTTTTTTATATTCAAAGCCCAATGTTAGGCCTGTTTCACACGTCAGTGAAAAACACAGACGTTTTTCACTGATGTGTAAAAACCGCGTATGTGCCTCCGTGTGCCGTGATTCACAGCACACATGGGTTGTCCATGTGCAATCCGTGATACGTGATCCATACTCCGTGATTGCACATGGACATATACTCACCTGTCCCCGTTCCTGCTATCCATGGTGCTGAAGTGTCCAGTTCTGCTGCATCCGGCCGCCGCTGTCTCTCCCCTCTGCAGCTTCTTCCGGGTCGGCTTTGGCTGCATAAATGAATATTCATGAGCCGGCCAGGAAGCTGCAGAGAGCACAGGCAGCACAGAGCGTTGCTGGACAAGGTGAGTTGAAAATATTTTTTATTTTCAATGTACATGTTTTTCTGGCAAGTGTTTCACGGATCACACAGTGTGGTCCATGGGACATCAGTGATGCCAGAAAAAAAACGGACATGTCTCCGTGCGGCAATCACGGACACGCGTGTACGCCACACGGAGACATGGTCAGTGAAAAATCACTGATGTGTGTACAGTAATTCTGGTAGATATATACAAAAAAAAAAAAGCACATACGTACCAGAATCACTGATGTCTGAAACAGGCATTTTATAATTCCATGAAACACCTGGTGGTTAAAAATGCTCACTACACACTTTGAAAAGTGTAGTTTCCAGAATGGGTTCATGCTAAGGCAATGGGGAATGGAGTCAGTCACTGAACCCAAATGTACATTGCAAAAAAAAAAGAAACTGACAATCACCTCCAGCAAAATGAAATAAATCTACAGGTTGTTTTGACTATTGCTATAGCACGCAAACAAGTACGAGCGTACTCAGAGTGTGAGAAGATATAGGAGAACACTGACTACATGGCTTGGGCACTGCATCACTGCCATACAGACTACACTTTACATTTCATGCACTACATCACTGTTATACTATAATAATGATATTTATTCATTTATATAGCGCTATTAATTCCACAGCGCTTTTCATACATCAGTAACACTGTCCCCATTGGGGCTCACAATCTAGAGTCCCTATCTGTATGTCTTTGTAGTGTGGGAAAAAAAACGGAGGAAACCCACGCAAACACGGGGAGAACATACAAACTGCTTGCACATGTTGTCCTTGGTGGGATTTGAACCCAGGACCCAGCGCTGCAAGACTGCAGTGCTAACCACTGAGCCACCATGCCACCCGATGCATCACTGTTATACAGACTACACTTTACATTTCATGTACTTTAGGCACTGTTTGATCAAGTTGTGTGACCCCCATCTACCAGCCTCTGGGCATTCCTGCGGATGGGAAGCTTCATTATCAGACTCCTGAGCCTACAAAGTAAAGGATAGGTAAAGGCTCAGTCTCACACAACGACTTACCAGCGATCCCGAAAACGATGCGACCTGATAGGGATCGCAGGTAAGTCGCTGGGAGGTCGCAGGTGAGATGTCACACAGTCAGATCTTACCAGCGATGCAGGAACGATACAGGTCGCAGTAGCGACCTGTATAACGATCTCAGCAGTCACTGTGACCCTGTCACACAGTGTCAAACACAGCGATGTGTCCTGCCCAGCAGGACATCGCCTTTCAAGAAAATGGCCTGGACTATTCAGCAACGACTAGAGATCTCACAGCAGGGGCCTGATCGCTGGTAGATGTCACACATAACGAGATCACTAATGGGATCGCTACTGCGTCACAGAAACCGCGACTCAGCTGCAATCTCGTTATGTGTGACGGTACCTTAATTCTACACTCATTTCACCTGCTTTCTAAAGTAATTGAATTTTTAAAGTGGATATTGACTTGAATTTTACATCAGATGTGTAAATTTAGTGATGTCTCAGCTGCGATCTCGCTAGATAAAATAGAGAGCAGTGTACATTGAAGGTTTCCCATACTCCTTGGCTGGCTGCATGTGGTTGTATTTGTTTGTAAACTAGTGCAGTCACCTGTACGTACACTTCATTTTGCTTTGTTGCAATGGTCGATAATTATATGACGAAACCTGTCACCCTCGGCCCCACTGACACCTTTGTGGTGAAGTCCTGTCAATGATACCATGTGGCGGATGTTTATAGAAAGACTAGAAGGTGGCCCGATTCTACGCATCGGGTATTCTAGAATTTACGTATTGTGTAGTTAATGCATGATTTTTGTTATATATATATATAGATGTTGTTGTCTGTAGTTACCAAGTGTTTGTGTAGGGGCTGTACATGTTCTGGGTGTTGTCTGGGTGTGGCGGGGGGGGTGAGAGCGGTGTTGTTTGTGTGTTGCGTGTGTTGCGTTATTTGTGGAGCGCTGTGTGTCTGTATCGTTCTGTGTGTGTGGTGCTGTGTGTGTTGCGCGGTTTGTGTGGGTGTGGGGTGTGTGTGTGTTTTGGGGGTAGGTATGTTTTGTGCAGTGTGTGTGTTGTGCGGTATGTGCGTATATTTGTGTGTGCCGCGGTGTTTGTGTGTTGGGTGTTGTGTGTGTGCGGCGTTGTCTGTGTGTGTGTGGGTGTCTGTGTAGGACAGTGTTTGTGGTTCCCAGTGTGTGTGTGGTGTGTTGTGCAGTGCGTGTGTGGCAGTGTGTGTGTGTGTGTTCTGGGGGGAGGTGTGCACCCCCCATTGTGCTCCATCCCCCATGCTGCGCACCCCCCATCGTGCTCCATCCCCCATGCTGCGCACCCCCCCATCGTGCTCCATCCCCACTCCCCATTGTGCTCCATCCCCCATGCTGCGTACTCCCCATCGTGCTCCATCCCCCATGCTGCGCATTCCCCATCGTGCTCCATCCCCCATGCTGCGCATTCCCAAACGTGCTCCATCCCCCATGCTGCGCACTCCCCATAGTGCTCCATCCCCCATGCTGCGCACTCCCCATCGTGCTCTATCCCCCATGCTGCGCACTCCCAAACGTGCTCCATCCCCCATGCTGCGCACTCCCCATCGTGCTCCATCCCCCATGCTGCGCACTCCCCATTGTGCTCCATCCCCCATGCTGCGCATTCCCCATCGTGCTCCATCCCCCATGCTGCGCACTCCCAAACGTGCTCCATCCCCCATGCTGCACACTCCCCATCGTGCTCCATCCCCCATGCTGCGCACCCCCCATCGTGCTCCATCCCCCATGCTGCGCACCCCCCATCGTGTGCCATCCCCCATGCTGCGCACTCCCCATCGTGCTCCATCCCCCATGCTGCGCAGTCCCAAAGGTGCTCTATCCCCCATGCTGCGCAGTCCCAAAGGTGCTCTATCCCCAATGCTGCGCACTCCCAAACGTGCTCCATCACCCATGCTGCGCACTCCCCATCGTGCTCCATCCCCCATGCTGCGCACCCCCATCGTGCTCCATCCCCCATGCTGCGCATCCCCCATCGTGCTCCATCCCCCATGCTGCGCACTCCCCATCGTGCTCCATCCCCCATGCTGCGCACTCCCCATCGTGCTCCATCCCCCATGCTGCGCACCCCCCATCGTGCTCCACAGTCACACATCAGACAGTATACACGCAGACATCTGATCGCATACACTCACACACACACACCCCACTTCTCCCTGTGCCCACCGGTGGGCGGTCCCAGCAGCTGTGCTGCACACCGTGCTCCTCTGTCGACAGTCACAGATCCGATCGCATACTCACACACACACACACACTCACACATCAGAACACACTCACACACATCCGATCGCATACACTCACACACACCCGATCGCATACACTCACACACACACACACACTCACACATCAGAACACACTCACACACATCCGATCGCATACACTCACACACACACACACACACACTGACGATATCGCACATACGCGCTCACACAATCACAACATCCGGAGATACCACATGCTTCCGGCCATGTGATCCTCCGGCACGTCCTGGAAGGTCACTGCACGCACAGTATCGCCGCCGAGAAGCAAGCGATATCACGGGATGTTGTGAGTGTGTGGATGCGATCTGATGTGTGTGTGAGAGTGAGTGTGATCTGATGTGTGTGTGTGTGTGTGTGTGTGTGTCTGTTCTTATGTGTGTGCGTGTGTGTGTGTTCCGCCGCTGCAGGACCTTGATGCGCTCACCTCGGGGCGAGAGGCCATTCTGTGGGGGGGCGGAGCCTGAGCGAGCGACCAATCCGTGCGGGGGGCGGAGCCAAGGCAAGCGGCCAATCCGTGCGGGGGGAGGAGCCGAGGCGAGCGGCCAATCCGTGAGGCCGAGCGGCCAATCCGTGCGGGGGGGCGGGGCCATGGCGAGCCCAGCGGCCAATCTGCTGTTTGTCACCGGAAGGACATGGCTAATCCGTGCGGGGGGGGGGGGGGGGGGGGGGGCGGAGCCGAGGCGAGGCGAGCGGCCAATCCATGCGGGGGGGGGAGCCGAGGCGAGCGGCCAATCCGTGGGGGGGGCGGGGCCATGGCGAGCCCAGCGGCCAATCCGCTGATTGTCACTGTAAGGACATGTTACCGTAAGGACACAATTTTGGAGCAAAAAGGAATAACGTTTGGAACACCATTCTAAGTCCGAACTGGGTGCAAAAACCTAAAAAAACATCACTATGGGGAGATAAGGTATGCACACCAGTGACTATGTAAGGGGAATACATGAAATAGCAGAAACTGCTGTGTGAATACTGACTTGAAAAATCCAATAGCTATATGTAAGAGTGAAAATGTGAAAAATGGAATCTGCATTACTGCCATGAACATATGAATCAAGAGAAATATAGCTACTGAATTGATCAATGCAATAGAGCCCCAACACTACGCCAAAGTATTTCTCTACGTTGGGGTCCCTAGCTTGTGTGTGTCCTCTCATGCAGTTAAAAAACTTACCGTGTATGGGAAGCTGAGACCCAGGCTATTTATGCGTATCATGTGGATTGGCAATAGGTGTGGTTGGGGAGGGTTCACAAACGAAAAACTACTAACAATAAGGAATAACGTTTGGAACACCATTTTAAGTCCGAACTGGGTGCAAAAACCGAGCGGCCAATCCATGCGGGGGGGGGAGCCGAGGCGAGCGGCCAATCCATGGGGGGGGCCATGGCGAGCCCAGCGGCCAATCCGCTGTTTGTCACTGTAAGGACATGTTACCGTAAGGACACAATTTTGGAGCAAGACAGACAGACAGACAGAATAAGGCAATTATATATATAGATACTGTTGTCTTGGCGACAACTGAATTCAATCTCTCTAGTAGCTGGAGACTAACTGGTAGCAGCGTTTGTCTTGAGTCGTCCACTGATCAGCAGCTGGTCATATTGGGAGGCTGTGAAGTCAGGGGGGCCCTAGAGGTGCCCCTCCGCTAGAACACCCATTGCCTTTACAGGACAACTAAGGCTATGTGCGCACTAGAAATGTGAAGTTTCTCAAGAAAATTTCTTGAGAAACTTCTGCCAGTGAAAGATTTCCGGACCTGCGGAAAAAATCCGCACCAAATCCGCATGCGGATTTGCCGCGGATTTGCCGCGGATTTACCGCAGGTTTGTCCCTGCAATAAATAATAAAGATAATCGATAGACAGATAATGGATAGAGGGAAAGATGGATAGATGAATAGATGAATAGATAGATAGAGGGATAGATA
This sequence comes from Anomaloglossus baeobatrachus, assembly GCF_048569485.1. NCBI lineage: Eukaryota > Metazoa > Chordata > Amphibia > Anura > Aromobatidae > Anomaloglossus > Anomaloglossus baeobatrachus. The sequence goes on from NC_134353.1 coordinate 695,835,300, forward strand.
GATAGATAGATGAATAGATGAATAGATAGATAGATAGAGGGATAGATGGATAGATAGATAGAGGGATAGATGGATAGATAGATAGATAGAGGGATAGATAGATAGAGGGATAGATAGATAGATAGATAGATAGATGAGAAAAACCTATATAATGTTCCACCTCCCTGCATTTTCTAAGCTGGCACCCTTTAGTGACTTTCATGTGGCACTAAAGGGTGCTTAGCCTTGTATTTAGCCATAAAATAAATAAATAATTAAAAAAAAACGACGTGAGGTCCCCCCATTTTTTGTAGCCAGCTAGGGTAAAGCAGACGGCTGCAGCCTGCAGACCACCGCTGGCAGCTTCACCTTGGCTGATAATCCAAAACAGTGGGCACCCCACGCTGTTATTTTAAATTATATAAATAATTTAAAACAAAAAACGTGCGGTCCCCCCCATATTGGATCACCAGCCAAGGTAAAGCGGACAGCTGGGGTCTGATATTCTCAGACTAGGGAGGTCCACTGTTATTGGACACTCCCCAGCCTAAAAATAGCAGGCCGCAGCCGCCCCAGAAGTGGCGCATCCATTAGACGTGCCAATCCTGGCGCTTCGCCCCAGCTCATCCCGCGCCCTGGTGCGTTGGCAAACGGGGTAATATATGGGGTTGATGCCAGATGTGTAATGTCACCTGGCATCAAGCCCTGGGGTTGGTGAGGTCAGGCGTCTATCAGATACCCGACATCACCAACCCAGTCAGTAATAATTAAAAAATAGACAACAAAAAAAGTTTTATTTGAAAAAAACACTCCCCAAAACATTCCCTCTTTAACCAATTTATTGAAAAGAGCACAATCAATTCCACGTCCGTCGTAATCCAATAAGGGGGGGGGGGGCACGGCGATCCATACCATAGTCGCTGTCCCAGTCAATGAAGAACAGAATGTTCCCCATTGGCTGGGAGAGCAATGCAGTGACCTGAGCTAACATCAATAGGTCAGCTCAGGTCACTGCAGGGGATGACGAGCGCTGCCATCAGGAGCATAGATGAGATCATTACCTGCTGTGATCATCTCCTGTACTGCTGACGTCAGCGCTGTCACTGACTTCTATGCCCGCCGCGTTGTCAGAAGTATCGCGAGAGCCCGTGACGTCACCGCTAGTGACAGTCTCGGGCCGCTCGCGAGACGGGCATAGACAGCAGTGACCGCGGTGACGTCAGGAGGCAGGAGATCGTCACAGCAGGTAATGATCTCACCTCCTGACAGCAGCGATCGTCATCCCCGCGGCTCCCAGCACTGCAGGGTGTCAGTGTCTGCCTGCGCTGCCGCGTGACAGGCTGCTGACACTGCGGGCAGACACTGACACCCTGCAGTGCAGGCAGCCGCGAGGCCGGAGCAGGACACAGACTGCACGGGCACCTGGAGGTCGCACGGAAGTGCTTCTGTGCGGCGTCCAGGGAGTGTGACGTGTGTGTTTACTCTGCTCCGCTTCCTCTTCCTGGCATAATGACATCACTTCCTGCAAAACCGCAGGCAGCGATGAGCATTCCCGCAGGTAATTCGCGGCTATTCCGGTGGTATACCGCACATCATTGCTACCTGCGGAATACCCCCGGAATACCGCAGGTACCTGCGGAAATTAATGGACATGCACATTTTCTCAAAGTTTCTCGAGAAAATTTTCTCAAGAAATTTTCTTGAGAAAAATCCGCACAGTGCGCACAGCTATTTTTTTTTCTCATTGAATTTCATGGGAAATGTCTGCACAAAGATTGCAGACATTTCTCAAGAAATTTCCGGGGCAAATCCGCGGGTAAATCCGCAGGTAAAAAGCTCTAGTGCGCACATAGCCTTAGGCGCAACTAAAATAGTTGGCCCCAGCTAGACAGCCCCATTCACATTGACAATTAAAGGGGGTCACCAGTCTTATACAGAATTGGCCACAAGACTGGGAATTACCGCTTGAATCCTTCTTTGATCAAACGAATGAGGTGGTGCCCATTAGTCACCTGACTACTGTGGCCAATCACTGGCTACAATGGATACATTTGCACCAATTGCACTGCTGAGGCCAGTGATTGGCTGCAGAGGTCAGATGACTGATATATGAAGTAACGACGGCGACCACTAGAGACTTCACAAGTCTAGCTGAGGGACCCCTTCCATAATGATACACCCTGACTAGAGACTATGGCCGGAGATTGTCCGGGTCAGACCTCTGCATGTACAAGCGGCCACCAGTAGGGGCTGAATGACTGGTCTGCAAGTGGGGCGTGGCCTATGACCCTCAGGAAAAGGGGAGGCCACCACTACAGAACAAAGCTGCGGCCCCAGTGCAGGACTCACTGCCCTGCGCATGCGCCCCCCTCTCACATAGCGCTCAGTTGCATCCCCTTCAGTCTCATTGGTGGAAGCATTGTGGAGACACGCCCTGTGTCCGTACATCACGGATATTGCCTAGTAACCGTGGTACCCGCCTACTCTCCATAGTTACGGCACTAGCGGAGGTGGCAGCCGCCATCTTGTAGAAATGAGCGGGTCGAACCGTGAGGCAGAACGCAAGAAAGCAGGAGGCGGAGTGATCAACCGGCTGAAGGCGCGGAGGGTGCAGGGCCGGGAAGTAAGCGACTGCGACCACAGGGCCGTGACCCCGGTCACCGAGCACGAGCTGCTGGGCCTGAAGGAGCTGAGACCGGAGCACGTCCTGGGCCTGAGCAGAGTCACAGACAGTAAGTTGTGCTGCAGGCGGCGGCGCACTGCTCGATATGGCCTCTCACTGGGCTTTGTCTCGTCACCAGATTACCTGTGTAAGCCGGACGAGAACGTCTATGGCATCGACTTCACCCGCTTCAAGATCCGGGACCTGGAGACCGGCACCGTGCTGTTCGAGATCTCCAAGCCGTGCCCAGGTACAGACTGGCATCAGCAGCCTGGGGTCACAGGGCGGGGGCAGTGCGGGCACTCTGCAGCATATAACCCCGAGAGGAGCTCTGTATATCAGCAGCCTGGTGCCGGGGGTCACAGGGCGGGGGCAGTGCGGGCACTCTGCAGCTAGAACCCCGAGGGGAGCTCTGTATATCAGCAGCCTGGTGCCGGGGGTCACAGGGCGGGGGCAGTGCGGGCACTCTGCAGCTAGAACCCCGAGAGGAGCTCTGTATATCAGCAGCCTGGTGCCGGGGGTCACAGGGCGGGGGCAGTGCGGGCACTCTGCAGCTAGAACCCCGAGGGGAGCTCTGTATATCAGCAGCCTGGTGCCGGGGGTCACAGGGCGGGGGCAGTGCGGGCACTCTGCAGCATATAACCCCGAGAGGAGCTCTGTATATCAGCAGCCTGGTGCCGGGGGTCACAGGGCGGGGGCAGTGCGGGCACTCTGCAGCTAGAACCCCGAGAGGAGCTCTGTATATCAGCAGCCTGGTGCCGGGGGTCACAGGGCGGGGGCAGTGCGGGCACTCTGCAGCATATAACCCCGAGGGGAGCTCTGTATATCAGCAGCCTGGTGCCGGGGGTCACAGGGCGGGGGCAGTGCGGGCACTCTGCAGCTATAACCCCGAGAGGAGCTCTGTATATCAGCAGCCTGGTGCCGGGGGTCACAGGGCGGGGGCAGTGCGGGCACTCTGCAGCTAGAACCCCGAGGGGAGCTCCGTATATCAGCAGCCTGGTGCCGGGGGTCACAGGGCGGGGGCAGTGCGGGCACTCTGCAGCTAGAACCCCGAGAGGAGCTCTGTATATCAGCAGCCTGGTGCCGGGGGTCACAGGGCGGGGGCAGTGCGGGCACTCTGCAGCTAGAACCCCGAGGGGAGCTCCGTATATCAGCAGCCTGGTGCCGGGGGTCACAGGGCGGGGGCAGTGCGGGCACTCTGCAGCTAGAACCCCCGAGAGGAGCTCTGTATATCAGCAGCCTGGTGCCCGGGGGTCACAGGGCGGGGGCAGTGCGGGCACTCTGCAGCATATAACCCCGAGAGGAGCTCTGTATATCAGCAGCCTGGTGCCCGGGGGTCACAGGGCGGGGGCAGTGCGGGCACTCTGCAGCTAGAACCCCGAGAGGAGCTCTATATATCAGCAGCCTGGTGCCCGGGGGTCACAGGGCGGGGGCAGTGCGGGCACTCTGCAGCATATAACCCTGAGAGGAGCTCTATATATCAGCAGCCTGGTGCCGGGGGTCACAGGGCGAGGGCAGTGCGGGCACTCTGCAGCTATAACCCCGAGAGGAGCTCTGTATATCAGCAGCCTGGTGCCGGGGGTCACAGGGCGGGGGCAGTGCGGGCACTCTGCAGCTAGAACCCCGAGGGGAGCTCCGTATATCAGCAGCCTGGTGCCGGGGGTCACAGGGCGGGGGCAGTGCGGGCACTCTGCAGCTAGAACCCCGAGAGGAGCTCTGTATATCAGCAGCCTGGTGCCGGGGGTCACAGGGCGGGGGCAGTGCGGGCACTCTGCAGCTAGAACCCCGAGGGGAGCTCCGTATATCAGCAGCCTGGTGCCGGGGATCACAGGGCGGGGGCAGTGCGGGCACTCTGCAGCATATAACCCCGAGGGGAGCTCTGTATATCAGCAGCCTGGTGCCGGGGGTCACAGGGCGGGGGCAGTGCGGGCACTCTGCAGCTAGAACCCCGAGAGGAGCTCTGTATATCAGCAGCCTGGTGCCGGGGGTCACAGGGCGGGGGCAGTGCGGGCACTCTGCAGCTAGAACCCCGAGGGGAGCTCCGTATATCAGCAGCCTGGTGCCGGGGGTCACAGGGCGGGGGCAGTGCGGGCACTCTGCAGCTAGAACCCCGAGAGGAGCTCTGTATATCAGCAGCCTGGTGCCGGGGGTCACAGGGCGGGGGCAGTGCGGGCACTCTGCAGCTAGAACCCCGAGGGGAGCTCCGTATATCAGCAGCCTGGTGCCGGGGGTCACAGGGCGGGGGCAGTGCGGGCACTCTGCAGCTAGAACCCCGAGAGGAGCTCTGTATATCAGCAGCCTGGTGCCCGGGGGTCACAGGGCGGGGGCAGTGCGGGCACTCTGCAGCATATAACCCCGAGAGGAGCTCTGTATATCAGCAGCCTGGTGCCCGGGGGTCACAGGGCGGGGGCAGTGCGGGCACTCTGCAGCTAGAACCCCGAGAGGAGCTCTATATATCAGCAGCCTGGTGCCCGGGGGTCACAGGGCGGGGGCAGTGCGGGCACTCTGCAGCATATAACCCCGAGAGGAGCTCTATATATCAGCAGCCTGGTGGCCGGGGGTCACAGGGCGAGGGCAGTGCGGGCACTCTGCAGCTATAACCCCGAGAGGAGCTCTGTATATCAGCAGCCTGGTGCCGGGGGTCACAGGGCGGGGGCAGTGCGGGCACTCTGCAGCTAGAACCCCGAGAGGAGCTCTGTATATCAGCAGCCTGGTGCCGGGGGTCACAGGGCGGGGGCAGTGCGGGCACTCTGCAGCTAGAACCCCGAGGGGAGCTCCGTATATCAGCAGCCTGGTGCCGGGGGTCACAGGGCGGGGGCAGTGCGGGCACTCTGCAGCTAGAACCCCGAGAGGAGCTCTGTATATCAGCAGCCTGGTGCCGGGGGTCACAGGGCGGGGGCAGTGCGGGCACTCTGCAGCATATAACCCCGAGAGGAGCTCCGTATATCAGCAGCCTGGTGCCGGGGGTCACAGGGCGGGGGCAGTGCGGGCACTCTGCAGCTATAACCCCGAGAGGAGCTCTGTATATCAGCAGCCTGGTGCCGGGGGTCACAGGGCGGGGGCAGTGCGGGCACTCTGCAGCTATAACCCCGAGAGGAGCTCTGTATATCAGCAGCCTGGTGCCGGGGGTCACAGGGCGGGGGCAGTGCGGGCACTCTGCAGCATATAACCCCGAGAGGAGCTCTGTATATCAGCAGCCTGGTGCGGGGGTCACAGGGCGGGGGCAGTGCGGGCACTCTGCAGCTATAACCCCCGAGGGGAGCTCCGTATATCAGCAGCCTGGTGCCGGGGGTCACAGGGCGGGGGCAGTGCGGGCACTCTGCAGCTAGAACCCCGAGGGGAGCTCCGTATATCAGCAGCCTGGTACCCGGGGGTCACAGGGCGGGGGCAGTGCGGGCACTCTGCAGCTATAACCATGAGAGGAGCTCCATATATCAGCAGCCTGGTGCCCGGGGGTCACAGGGCGGGGGCAGTGCGGGCACTCTGCAGCATGTAACCCCGAGGGGAGCTCTGTATCGAGATGTTTAGAAAAAAGAGTTTCAGTTTTCATGGTTTGCATATCAGTAACATGGCTATCAATCCTGTGGTTTCCAGATGCCAAGACTTTCCCTTCTTGGTTTTGTAATTCCTATGTTCATAAATGTAGAACAAATACCACCAATATGGTGTCATAATACCGACCTATAGCAAATACCACCAATGTGGGGCCATAATACTGACCTATAGCAAATACCACCAATGTGGGGCCATAATACCGACCTATTGCAAATACCACCAATGTGGGGCCATAATACCGACCTATAGCAAATACCACCAATGTGGGGCCATAATACTGACCTATAGCAAATACCACCAATGTGGGGCCATAATACCGACCTATTGCAAATACCACCAATGTGGGCCATAATACCGACCTATAGCAAATACCACCAATGTGGGGCCATAATACCGACCTATAGCAAATACTGCCATACGGGGCCATTAAACAGTTATATAATGAATACTGCCAATTATAAAACAAGTTGTCGCCCCTATATGCATCATCATCATTGATCCATCATATGTGCACAGTGTCACTATGGAGAATGCCATTCACTGCTCCAAGTGATACCTTAACACGGTGCCATAAGGTCACCATATTATGTTTGGCTTCACCATTTTAGTGGACTACATGCAAATTATAATCCATAGCGTGCTGAATGGTTCTGGTACTAATGGGCTTGTCCAGGACTTACATATTGATGCGCTGTAGGATATCAGTATCCAGGTTCTCTGTCCAACACCCACCAGTTGGCTGTATCCAGCTCCAGCCGTGGCAGATGTGAGCAGTGTATGTTACAGAACACTACTGCACTGTACACTGTAGTGGCCATTCTCGGGGGGCTGCAGATCAGCATTTATTGAAGTGAATAGGAGCCGAGCTGCAGTAGCTAAGAGACTACCAAACAGTGCTGTGATGTAATGCTCCATACACTGTTTACAAACGGCTGTCATGAGAGCATCATACAGCTGATCAGTGGGTGTCGCACCCCAACTATTCTGATGTAACACATCCTAAGTATAGCCATCAGTATGTAGGTAATGGGACAACCCCTTTGTATGAACCAATCACCAGGATTTTCCTATATAACCTACAGCCAGTGCTATACTGGCACTATCAGGCTGATTCTCTACATCTCTGTAGTGGTTAGCTCAGATGTATAGGTTTTAAAATCCCAAAAAAGTAAAGTTTATAAAATCGGTAGCTTCTTGAGTGATAGCAGCTGAGGATCAGATAATAGGGGGGGGGGGGGTATTCATAGTTATCCCCTCCCCCATTTAGAATGAGCATTAAGTATTGTACCATCGATTTTTACTTTTTCACTTGCAGGACACGTGAGGTCATACCCATGTGACCAGAAGAGGCGGGACCTCAGTCAACAGAAATGTTGCTTTGTGGTATCAGCTTTGTTGGCTGAGGCCCCGTCCCTTCTGGTCACATGGGTATGACCTCACACAGGTCTTGAGAGTGAAAAAGTGAATCGATTGTATAATACTTATGCTAATGCTAACAGGGGGAGGGGATAACTATGAATATCCCCCAACTATTATCTGATCCTCAGCTGCTGTCACTCAAGAAGCTGCTGATTTTATAAACTTTACTTTCTTGGATTTCAAAAGCTAAACATCCGAGCTGACCACTAAAGCTATGTAGAGAATCAGCCCAGTATAGCACTAGATTTAGATTATATACGAAAATCCTGGTGATTGGTTCCCTTTTAAGTGTTTATCTCATCACACACAACCCTTTAAGGGCATGGTTACAGAAGGTGGGTACAAAATCTCCAACGGAAATCCATCATTGCTGCAGATTTTCATAATCTATTTCTTTCTGTTCAATGGAACGGGCAAAACTCACTGAGAATTTCCAATTTGCTGAATTCGGTGCAGTAGATATCGCCCCCTTGTAGATGTTCTCGTAACATGGGAGAAGCATTGGTGAACAGCCCTATTTGCAGGGTGTGTAATGCAGGGTGATCACATGTGGTTGTACCGTATACAAAACACTTGAAGGACATCTTATCGCTACAAGCAAATTTATTTTAAAAAAGGACGTGTGTCTTTTTTGATATTCTCTTAAACGTGGGTACAATGGACACATACCTCCCATTGTTAGGCGATAGGACTGTCTGAGGTGGTTGGAGTTCTAAAGGCCCTGTCACACACAGAGATAAATCTGCGGCAGATCTGCGGTTGCAGTGAAATTGTGGACAATCAGTGCCAGGTTTGTGGCTGTGTACAAATGGAACAATATGTCCATGATTTCACTGCAACCACAGATCTGCCAAAGATCTATCTCTGTGTTTGACAGGTCCTTAAGAGGATTGGGTTTTTTGATTATTTTTTTTTCTGCAAAAATCAGATGGGAAGCTCTTAGGAAACACATTAGTGTGTGGGGTTTTTTTTTGTTTTTTTGTTTTTTTTTTCTTTTTAAAAACATTGGCTAAAAAAATCATATCACATCAGATGTGTGAAAGAAAAAAATTCTTGTTAAAAAAAACCCCCAAAACTTTGTTATGGAAGCCTTTATACTTTGATGTTTCTTTAGGAAAATACATATATGCGCCATTGTCGTGACTCTCATGGGGGTCTTCAGCAGAATTAGCTTTCTAATTTGAGGATCACATGTGCTTCTTTTTTTTTTTTTTTTCTCTTTCCAATAGAACAAGAAGACGAGGATGAAGATGCAGGACAAGTGGATATTAGTGCTGGTCGGTTTGTCCGATACCAGTTCACACCAGCCTTTCTTAGGCTTCGAAAAGTAGGAGCTTACGTGAGTAGTCCAGTAAAATCCTGATTAAGGCCGGGATCACACTAGTGTATAGTACTGGGTGCGATATGCTAATGTCACTCTGCTCAGACTCTGCGTGAGCCAAGAATCCTCTACTGTGATCTGATTCTCTTACATGCAAGAATCTCTGCACAGGTGAGGAGGAGAAACTAATCTCTCAATCTTCTCCATTGCCTGTCTCTGCATATCCCGTACTGCACTCGGATATCATCAGTGCAGTCCGATGTTTCACACTAAGGCTATGTGCGCACGTTGCGTAAATTCATGCAGTTACGCTGCGCTTTGCAGCGCAGCGTAACTGCATGCGTCCTGCGTCCCCTGCACAGTCTATGGAGATTGTGCAGGGGCCGTGCGCACGTGGCGTTTTAGTGCGCAGCGCTTCGGCTACTGCCGAAGCGCTGCGCAAAAAGAAGTGACATGTCACTTCTTCCGTGCGCTTTGCCGGCAGCTCCTGCTCTGTCTATGGCAGGAGCTGCAGGCAGAGCGCACGTTCTCGCCGGCACCATGCGCTTCAGAACGGAGCTTTTCAGCTGCGCTCTGAAGCGCACCTTTTACGGTGCTGGGCTAGTACGCAACGTGCGCACATACCCTTACCCACAGAATTGTATGGGTGCATGTGATTTGATATCTGCTGCCAGACATTGGTCAAAGTGCAATGTGAGATGTCCTTGCGGTGCACTTCTCCATATTGTACGCCAGTGTGCGCGTGCCCTAAAGCTCATTTCCGCACCAGCTCGGTGATACTTACACTGACCTTTTAATCAAGAGGTATTTAGACCCCTCTGGAAGCTAAACCCTTCTGGCTAAAATTAAGCAACCCTAATCAGAGTTCCTGATCAAATAGAATGCTTTGTAGACACAGCCCCTAGGAAAGCAAATTCATTTTGGGACACGACGAAAGCTTGTCTTAGAAGTTGTCTTTCCTTTACATTATCATACATAAAAAGGGTAACTTACGAAGAAGATCTAGAAATACAATATAACTTGAAAGACGCTGAATTAATCTATACGGCAAGCCCCACAAAGGAGAATAGATTGAAATGTTTATAATCCCAACATCTTTATACACGGCACATAAATGCTAAATCCTAACGGAAATTATTTTTTACCCATCAATCTTACTTTGGTTCTCCAATTAAGTCAAGCAAATTACTTGCCTTTTATGCTTCATCAACACAATACCTCAAACGCTGTACTCCTAATTCGGCCATCTGACAGGACTACTGTTACTCGACAGAGGATATAGCCCATTGTTTATGTGCGTATTATAAAGCCTAATATAACCTCCTAGATGTGATGTTGCAATTTTAGATGGTCTCCCCGATTTGTCTTATTTGAGGTCCCCCAATTTGGGTATTTCCCAGAAATTCCTTTTTAGCTTCTGCCATTACCTTGGAGGAAGTAATTTCAGCCATATGTGATATGGCGTAGGGCACCTGGGCCGGATAGACTACCTCTGGACTTATAAAGCAAGTATCAAGATGTTTGGCACCTCGGCTGTTAGAGGGTCTTTTCACAATTCTCCCAGGGGAGCCCCCTGCCAGACACCTTTTTAGGACAGTATCATTATTGTCTATCTCCCTAGTAAAGGTGGACTATAAAATTTTCACTAAAATATTAGCTACTAGACTTAAAGGGAGTGTATCGTCAGAAAAAAAAAAATCAATAACTGAAAAAATGTAAAGTAATAAATATTTTAATGTTTTGTTTAAATATTATTTTTTTTAATTTGTTTTATATTTTGCTCAAATTAAAATTTGATATTTTCCACTGTTTCCACTCTTAAACACTAGGGGGAGCAGCTTTTTAAATCCTACAGAAATCCAACTGTAGAAAAAAAACTCACATTACAGCTGCAGTAAAGTGGGTGGAGTCTGCTCTCCTGTGTGTGATGGCACCCCTCCCCCTCCCAATCTGTGTTTACAAGAGATAACCGAGAATGACATGTAGGGACACAGTGCAGAGCCATTTTGTTGGTGACCAGAAATGTCTAAAGTGTCACCAAGGACAGCAGACAGTATCACACAGGATAGGATTAGATACACAGCCGTGCAGACAATATCACACAGGAGAGGATTAGATACACAGCCGTGCAGACAGTATCAGCAGTAGTACTCGCATGCAGTGGCACACACACAGCAAGCGGAGGGAGGGGGTGTCATCGGAGACGGTAACGGGGGGAGGGGAGGGTAGGCTGCCCGTACTCACACATCCCGACGGTTGACAGGGGTATAGTTTTAGCAAACGGCACACGCTGTGAGCTCCACAATGATGGCGCTGATCTCCCCCCTCTGCTGTGATCTGGACAGGTTACAGCAGACGCCCACTGTAACGTAAATGATGGGGTCGGATCCCGATCACTGTTCTCTATGCACAGGGGCTGCCATAAAGGAGAAAGTAACTGTCGTTACACACACAGCAAATCCAGCATGGCAGCCCCCAGTGCCTCCAGTAAAATAAGAATTAAATAAACTAAAAAGCTGCGATTTTCATTTTGTATTAAAAATACTTTATTTCATAATCACTATTTTTAATACAAAAATAAAAAAATGCGATACATTCCCTTTAAAGTAATACTTGCTCTAATACACCCGGATCAAGCAGGCTTCCTGCCTGAAACCATAACATTAGGAGAGTTTGTCTATTACTCAATATAATTAATACTGTCAATAATTGGGTGTTGGCCTCGTTGGATGCAGCAAAGCATTTCAACTCTGTGGAATGGCCTCTCTTGCTAGCACGTCTCCAGAAGTCTACATTTGGCCCTAAGTTTTGTAAATGGATTCCTTTGTTTGTATGTGGCCCCTAGGGCTAAAGTAGTTATACATAATGTTGCATCCGCATCCTTTTCCTTGGGGAGGCGACCCTGTCAGGGCTGCTTACTGGCTTACTAGTCGCCCATCACTAATTGCTACAAGTTACTTCATTAATTGACTTTAGTAAATATTAAGGGATATCAATAAATTGAGATACATTTACACTAATGCCCCGTTCCCCTTACCCTACTGATCATCTTAAATCATTGTCTCCCTACCTGTAGTAGATTGCTTTAAATATTTACAGATTGTTATTAATAAGGGCCGTAGAAATGACCCCTCATGTAACGTCTCTCTCTTACTTGAGCAAACTTAACTTCTGCTTATGGAGCAAGCTTCCCTTATTAATGTCGGGACACATTAACCAAATTAAAATGATTTTACTTCCAATGGTGAGTTATATTCTACAGCACATTGCAGACCTGTTTCCAAATGCTTTTTACATTGCTGATCTGTTTTAATTGTAGTAATTCTAAGCCTAAACTCAAACTGTCCCATTCTTATATATTCTTTGGTCCATAGACCAAAAAACGAGGTGGCAGTAGCTTTGCCGGACTTTATTACTTGGCAGGCCAGCTGAGGGCATTAACAGTTGCACGCCATGACTACTTCTGTCCAAGTCCGAGAGTCCTTTAGTTCAAGTAGATAAAATTAATTTTTTACTGTGCTTTCTGGAGATGGATAACCCCTCTGTTCCTAAAATCTTGCCTCTAGTTAAACTAGTGCTTTGCCTCTAGGGCAAAATCCATACTGCCCATTCCTGTGCACTCATAATGTCATTTCGTTAAGCTACATATACGAACAAAATGTACTGGTACCTTTTTAAGCAATTATGACTTAGATATAACGTTCCAAGGTCCGCATTTTTTTATGTATCTTCTTCTCCGGTCAACATTCCAAAGACAACTGAGCAATCATTGCCCAGAGATTTCGATATCTGCTTTTCCCTTGATAGGATTTCTTAAATCACAAGACCCCATTTCTTCCTTATGTACAGCGGTGGCGTGTACGCAGATGAGATCTCGGCTCGACATGGAGCTGAAAGCTCAATCTGCCTACACGCCGACTCCAGGCGTCCTTTCTTTGAGGCCCACACCACCAACTTTTTTCTTTTCTTTTAACATGCAGTCACTGGGGATGGCTCCTGCCTCACAATGCCCGATGCTTTGCCGAGATGACTCCTGCTTTGCCGGTACACTCTGTGCTCCTCCCGCTCCTGCCTCACAATGCCCACTGTTTCTCCCTACTTCTGCCACCACCATTCAGCAGAGACAATGCATCCCCCCCCCCCACCACCACCACCATTTTTAAAAAAACACACACATTGTCCTCCCAAATTCTTGGGAGTAAAAGTGCGTCTTATAATCAAAAAACGGTATATGCTTTCTACAGACAATGCATTCAATCCACTGGGGTGGGAGGAGATGGAAATTGCTGATTCCTTTCATTTAGGATGAACACTGGGAGGAGGTATTGAAGTCTCCTCCATTTTTGTTTCCCTCTGCTAATAATAAAATGATTCAGCTCTATACTATCCACAAATCATTTGGCCCCTTTGAAACTATTTTGGATGGGACAGTTGCCCTGTGTGACGTCACATTCCAGATTCTGATTTCTGGCACATGATATGGGTTTGTCTGATTTTATTTTCTCCTTCTGGCAGGAGATAAGACTTTTGCTCTCCTCCTTTTTAGACTTTATTTCCATTGATCCCATAATTTATCTGTTTGTTGTTTTTGATGAGGAAACTTAATCCTCACATGAGATTTTTTGTTGGGGAAACTATGTTCCTTGCCAGGAAAATCATAGCCCTGCACTGGATGGGGGGGGGGGTTACTGCCCCTCTTCCCTAACTTTACAGTCCTGGATAGATCTAGTTCACACAATTATCCTATATAAAATAACAGTATCAGAATAGAGGACGTCTGCAGAAATTCTTGACTGTCTGGGACTTTTGGAACTAATCACCCCAATAATTAACTCTACACCCCCCCCCCCCCCCCCCCCATCTGGCTTTCCTATGGTTAGAAGGGAATATAGGCTTTAGGGGCTGTGTTTGTGTCATTAGGAACACTTCTTGACAGTCGTAGGTGTTTCTTTTGTTTATAGGCTATTATTGAGTTTTAAAGTGAGCAAACCAGCAGGTTTTTCACGTATAAAGTACAGGCAGGGCTATACTAGCGTTAGGATGCTGATTCAAATCATAGCTTGGCATATTTATAGTATCGGGGACCGTAAGTGAAACTGTGGGAACAGAGATAGTGGATGTAACCGGCTGGACTTCAACACCAAATTTTATTTCCACGCAGTCATGGAGTCCTTTATAATTGAAGCGGGGGATCTGGGGCTTCACGCCTTACCCCCCCCCCCCCCCCTCTCTCCGCATACTTTGCATACTTGCGGCTTAGTTGATGGGCGTGATGCTTGTCTTGGTAGGAGTGGCAGAATGTAGCAAGCTTTAAACCCCCCCCCCCACCCTATTATAACGCACTCCAAGACTATGTGGACTTATAAATGAACGTTGTCCAAGTTCAGCCGGTCAAGCACGTTATCTCCGTTCCTGTCTACTCGCTTCCCAAGAATTCACCTGACTGCTTTAGATTGCGTCTGACAAAAAGGACAGACTACAATTTTAAGAGTTTGTGCCTACATGAGTTATTGCGGCTTTGGTGCTGCATATTTTTGCTGTTAAACACAGCGTTTTACAGTGCAAGCAAAATGGATGTGATTTGTAGAAATCTCCTGCTCGCTGTGCTGCTTTTTGCAGAAACTCACCATTGGTGCATTATTCCAAGAATGTCAATTTCTCTGCGAAATTTCCCCTGAGATCCACAAAGGAAACCATGCACAAGCTTTTTTTCAGTTAATTTCAATTGCGTAAACACATCATAAACCGCACCTAAAGGCCCCTTTACACACTGCAACATCGCAAACGACATTGCTGTAATGTCACCGGTTTTGTGACATAATAGCGACCTCCCCAGCGACATTGCAGTGTGAGAAACACATCAGCGACCTGGCCTCTGCTGTGAGGTCGCTGATCGCTACACATCTCTCAGGACCATTCTTTGGTCCTTTGTTTCCCGCTGTGCAGCGTGATCGCTAGAAAGTCTGTGTGTAAAGGGGCCTTTACAGTGACTTCCTTAGCGACGTCCCTTTCAAAAAGCTGCTTTATTTTTCAACGTCCCCAATGACTAGCTAGGTCGTTCTGCAGGTCCGGATCGCTGTTGCGTCGTTTTCCAGGTTTGCCTGTTTGACAGCTCACCAGAGACTTTGTAGCGATCCCGGCCAGGTTGGGATCGCTAGAAAGTCTCAGTGTGTAAAGGGGCCTTTTGTCTCAATCCCAGGATGTTTCAAAAACACAGCGGCGTAGCATGGCACAGCAATAAAAACGCACAATGAAAAAACAAACTAAGGTGCAGAAATTCTGCAATGCCAAAAACTCAACAAATGCAGATTGCAGCCTAAACTGTTGGAATTATCTATGCATGTAGATGACATTGAGGCATGCATTCAGTGTCCAAAGAAGCCCTGCAGACAAGAATGCCTCATCTATTTGGTTGAAGTAACCAACACCCTTACCCCCCCCCCCCCCCCCAAGAAAAAAAATAGTTACATGACGACATTAAAAGAACAAAATGGGCGCACCAGATAAATTACATGGCCATTATGTCCTGCAGGAGTCATATCTGGACGTCCTGGAGGGGAACTCCTATTATGCCAAGCATTTCTGCTCTACCCCCTTATGGCAGCATACAGTTTGAAAAATACGAGCTCAAACATCTCAATGAGCTTATGTACGTGTGGACAGTGGTACAATGCTGTGGATGGATGTCTATAAGTCAGAGCCATGAAATCTCATGTTCTGGCAGTGTATGCTTGTATGCCGACTGGGATTTCTGGATCAGAAGTTAAAATCAAACTCTTGTGAGTGGGAGACCTTTACTAGGTGCTCAACTTAAGGAGTTAAAAGCAATATCGGCATCCAACAATTGAGAACTAAAGTGTATTATTCTGATTTGGGGTCTGCAATCCTGTTGCATACTATTAGGAACAATGACTGCAGTATTTCTAAGACTTAGAAAACCGGAGCAATTCATAAGTGTAATAATTTTAGAATTGTAACCCATATTATAATCTCATAATATATCGGTTTGAATAATCTCTCCCTTAGCTAATCTGCTGGGAGTAATCATTTTTACACAAGTCTGCTATTTATTTTCTTTCCTTTCTGCTATTAAGGCCACAGTTGTGATCAGTGACCTATTTTAGTATACTGTAGTCAGAAAGCCATCCTCTTGTGATTTCATAGATTTGGGCTGCGCGCCCTGTTATATGCACTTGCAATCATATCACATGTATTAATAAATATGATAAACATGTTTTTAATTTTGGGCTCCGGTTGTAAAGTTAGTGCAAATCTGGGTTGAATCACTTACTGTTAGCCGTAAAAAAATTTTTTTTTTTCTTGTGCACTTTTAGGCTGCTTTCACACATTCGGTTTTTGCAGTGCGGCTCAATCCGGCTCAAAAACCTATGCAACGGACGCGGCGAAAAAAACCCAGATCCGTTGCATAAGTTTTTTTCCATGCGTCCCGTTTTTTGACTATGTGGCTTGATACTGAGCATGCGCAGTGCAAAAAAAACCGCATCCGGCGGCCGGATGCGTTTTTTGCCGCAGGACACCGCATTTAGCGTCCATAGGCTTGCATTGTAAATCGCGCCGGATCCGGCGCGATGCGGATTTTTCGCCACACAAAAAAAGTGCTAGGCAACGTTCCATCCGGCCGCCGCATTGGGCTAAATATGCCGCATCCGTCAAAAAACGAACGCAAGGCCATGCGGCACAATACGGCGCTAATACAAGTCTATGCAGAAAAAACGCAACCGGCGGCAAAAAAAACCTCCGGTTTTTTTTTTTTTTTTCTGCAAAGCGCCGTATTGTGCCGCTCAGCCGGATGTGTGAAAGCAGCCTTAGAATGGGTTGTGCTTGAGTAGGGGCCCTGACTTTCACTGCTGGTGGTGCTGAGTAATGGAGGCATGGTAGTATATTACATTAGTGTGGATGAGACTTATGGTCCCACCCAGAGAGAGTGTCTGTCTTCCTGCAGAGTGCCGGATATCTGTTGTAATTAGGCCACTTCTGTGAGCTTTGGGTGGTCCCACTTTCTGCTTATAAGTGCCAGCTAGAAGTAGCTGTTCGGTGTTTAAGTCAGTCTTCATGCCTGTTACACTGCTTCAGCTAGTTTGATTTTGTCCATGACCTCTGTTTGTGTTTTGACTACCCGACTGCCTCTCTATTTTGTTCCTGACATTGATCTCCTGGATCTTGCCTAGCATTCTGACTATTCTCTGCCAACCCTCTCCATCAGCCAGCATTTACGTTTTGGACTCAACTGGGGGAATCTGAGTAAGTTCAGATCCCATCCCTATACAAGAATTAAATTGTGAAGTCCATAGGTCTCCTGGGACCTACTAGATCAGAGGTTCCCAACCTTCAACCTTTCTGACCTTGAGAACCACATTAAGGCTATGTTCACACACTGCGTTTTTTACCTGCGTTTTTGGTCCGTTTTTGCTGCAGAAATTTCTTGAGAATTTCTTGTAACCTTTCTGCAGACATTCCCCAGCAAAACCTATGGCAAAAAAAATTAGCTGTGCGCACACTGCGTTTTTTTCTTCAGAAAATTCTTTCAGTAGATTTTCTTAAGAAAAAGAATGAGCATGTCACTTCTTTTCTGCAGCTAACTGTGTTATTTGCCATATATAATTGGCACAATAACGCAGGGAGCAACCAGCGGTAAAAACGCACCGAAAACGCGGCAAAAACGCAGGTGCGTTTTTGGTGCGTTTTTTAACACAGGTGCACTCTTAAGAAATTTCTTAAGAAAAATCATTTTTCTAGTGTGAACATAGCCTAAAGGTTTGAAAGTTTTGTTTGCTACATTTAGCTTTGAGAGAGGGCGATGAACCATACCAAGATCCAGGAGTTCCTACCTCATCCCCCATTCAGATCTGCTCTTTTATGTGGGACTACTCACAAGTAGGAAACCTGCTCTTCTTAGCTGTTTGCTAGACCTAATGCTGTGCACCAAGCCAGAAGACAGGTTGGGGTCACCTGTATTAGAGGGAGTGGCTTGTACAAACCCTGGCTCTGGCATCACTTTAACAACTACCAGCGTTTAATGTCCTCCATTAAGGCTGGTTTCACACTACGTCTTTTTAACATCCGTCGAAAACGTTTTTTTAACGGAAGTACGGATCCTGTGCAAATCCGTTTTCATGTCAATGCATTTTCAATGGACTCGCGTCCACCTGCGTTTGCGTGCGTTTGCGTCCGTTAGACGCAGGATCCGTCCTTTTGCGTTATTTTAACATGTTTCAAAAACGCAACATGTAGCGTTTTTGAGCTCCGTCCAAATACTGCAAATTGCTGGATCCTGACTAGAACGCACGCAAACGCAGGTGAACGTTGCATGCTGATAGACAGGATCCTGCTTTTGGACTGAGCATGCCCAGAACCAGTCTCTCGCTCTCGCTCTCTCCGAGCAGCTGACTCGTAACCAAGATAAATATCGGGTATCCAAGGCCGATGTTTACCTTGGTTACCAGCGTCTGCAGCTGTCAGAAGCCTCCTCCCAGTCTAGTTACCCTCACTCCCGATCACATGACTACAATGCCCACCCCGAAACATCCACTGCAGGATCCTGCAAAATAACATATGCGTTTGCATACGTTATTTGCTGTAAAAGCAGGATCCGTACTTCCGTTAAAAAAACGTTTTCAACGGATGTTAAAAAGACGTAGTGTGAAACCAGCCTAACCAATACCTGTGTCTCATACAGGTCATTCAAGTAACTGGTTAAGTTGTTTGTCTTGCAACATTTGGTATTTTTACTCTAGAACCGGCCAACTCCACATGGTGGAATACAGCCAACAAACCTATCATGCTAAAGAAGTGGCGTATATTCCAACAGAAATGTAGTCCAGGTAATGATGTGACTAATCTTTGAGAAGAAATATACTCCCAAATGTTATAATTCATACACCTTGTGAATTTTGTGCATCCAACATACTCACTGTCACCTAAAACACCAGTGTAGATTAATCGGAGCCTAACTGGTTGGGTCTGGGGTCCCTAGTAGGGAATAATAAACTGCCCTCAGTAATTACTGTTTTTGTTACTACAATTTTTTTTTTTTTTTTTTTTTTACAGATTTGAAATAATGAGTTTGGCCTTGTGTTTTTGTTTTTTTTTTTTTTTTTTTAGTGTCGAGTTTACAGTAGGAGATAAACCGGTGAAGAGTTTCCGGATGATTGAGAGACATTATTTCCGCGATCACATACTTAAAAGCTTTGATTTTGACTTTGGCTTTTGCATTCCAAACAGCAGTAACACATGTGAACACATGTATGAATTCCCACAGCTTTCTGAAGACCTGAGTAAGTGTTTGTTTTTTTTTTTTTTTGTTTTACATTAAAATTTGTTTAATATACGAATGTTGAGAGCTGCTGTTCTGACATATATGCCAGAAGACTACATAGGGCTGATTTTCTCCTCTACTTCCATGCTTTTTACATATTTGTAGCCCATCTTATCACTAAGTTTTTGAAAAATTCCAAATGTCTAAAAAGCTGAAGCCATTAATAGGGTTGTTCAGCTCCACACCAGGACTCACCCTGCACCCATAGTTTCATAGTTTCATAGTTTTTAAGGTTGAAGGGAGACTCTCTAAGTCCATCTAGTTCAACCCGTAGCCTAACATGTTGATCCAGAGGAAGGCAAAAAAACCCCAATGTGTCAAACGGCTCCAATGGGGAAAAAAATTCCTTCCTGACTCCACATACGGCAATCAGACTAGTTCCCTGGATCAACACCCTGTCATAAAATCTAATATACATACTGGTAATATTACATTTTTCAAGAAAGGCACCCACTCTGATTTTTTTTTTTTTTTTTCCCCACCACTTAAATTAGGCCCCTTTCACATTGTATTCAGTTTTCCGTTCAGTGGTCCTTTTGGGGCTTCAGTCCGAACCACATGCAAAACAGGATTCTGACGTATGTGCCAACTGGGCCACTGACCATGGTGCAGAGTCACCATGTGCTCTCTGGAGGCGGACACTTGAACGTAGTAGACTGCATCTGGGTGTCCGCCTCCAGAGAGCATACAGTCACAAAAATGGTGCATGACAGACAACACGTTGACTCTGCTTTCATCATTATAGTCAGTGACCCTGTCGTCTCCTACGTCCAGATCCCGTTTTGCAGGGGGTTCGGGTGGAAGCCCCGACGGGACCACTGAACAGAGATCAGAACACTATGTAAAAGCAGCCTTAGGCTATGTGCGCACAGTGCGTTTTTCGCGGCTTTTTTGCGTGTTTTTCGGGTGCGTTTTTGGCCTCAAAACTGCATGACTTTGCTTCCCCAGCAAAGTCTATGAGTTTTCAGTTTTGCTGTCCGCACACAACTGTTTTTTTTTAAGCTGCGTTTTTGAGCTTGAAAAAAAAAATGGACATGTCAATTCTTTCCTGCGTTTTTCTGCGTTTTTTTCCCCCCATGCAATGCATTGGAAAAACGCAGAGATCAAAAACGCACCAAATCGCGGTAAAAACGCATGCTTTTTTTTACGCGTTTTTTCGACGCAGGTGCGTTTTTAGCGGCCAAAAACGCAGCGTCAAAAAGACGCAGTGTGCAAACCTAGCCTTAGTGGTCCCCAACTCCAGTCCTCAGGAGCCACAAACAGTTCATGGTTTCAGGATTTACCTAATAATTGCACAGGGGATAGTTCCAACATCTGTGCAATACTAAGGAAATCCTAAATACATGATTTGATTTGGTGACTCTGAGGCCTGGAGTTGGGGACCACAGACTTAAATAAATTAAAAAAAAAAGTATGTTTGGTATCTACGTACTCTTACTGACCTGGAGAATCATTTCCAGGTGAGTTTTACCATATATTGAACATGGAAGATAGTAATTAAAAAAAAAACAAAAAACACAAAACTGTGGAATTGCACTTTTTTTTTCAATTTCATCGCAGTAGGATACCCCCTCTCCCACCCACCATGTTTTTCAGCACAATATGGGACAGAATGAATGGTGTCATTCAAAAGTACAACTCATCCCACAAAAATAAAGCCCTCATATGGGCATGTTGGGGGTGGGGGGTTCAGGTATGGCTCTTGGAAGAAGGGATCGGAAAATCGTATTCGTCTGGCAGTTAAGGAGTTAAGTATAGTGTAATATAACAATAGATGGGCAAATATAATTTTAATTCAATATGACCCATTTTTTTTCCCCCACAGTTCGCCTGATGATCGATAACCCATATGAGACCAGATCTGATAGTTTCTACTTCGTGGATAATAAGCTCATCATGCACAATAAAGCAGATTATGCCTACAATGGTGGCCAGTAAGGCTATGCTTCCTTGGACTGATCTGTTTTGAGACAGAACATTCCTTGTCAAGAGCAGAGGATTTGAGGATATATTTGAGGTCAATCCTGTGCCTGACACATTATGGATATTGTATTTTTCATTCTTATTTTTTTTTTATTTTTTCCTTTTATAACGTGTAATACGGAACTGAATACTTTGTACAAAAGATATTAATTTATTTTTATAATCGTGCAATTGTTCCTTATTGGACTTTTGCGCTGTGAAGGAAGCTATAGGAGAATGGTCGCTGTTAAGGTTTTATATATGTATATTCTCGTAAGAGGTTTGGATAATTTCTTGGTTTGTGCAATACTATAACCTCCTTTCCCCCTTTTTCAGGAAATAACATGCACAGAGCATTCTAACACTTTTATATGTTTCTTAAATCCAGTTTTGGTAAAATGTCTAAAGCATCTTCTTTCCTGTGTGATCCAAATGCAACTGTGGTAGCATTCGCATAAAAAAAATAAACCTATATCATTATGTATAATTAGTTCCCTCTAATGATGGGCCACTAAGGTGCCATTTTCATAGCAAGTCTCATTCTCTTTATCACTGATAGTTTTAAAGGCCTTTTTATATATGTTGGTTCCAATAAACCTATAAGCAATAATTTATTAACTTTAAATACCAGGTATTGTGTCTACCTGCCACAGAGAGTGGAGGCCAGGACAGATAATTGTCTTCCATTTGCACACACTGGGACCAGGCTGGGGATTGTAATTGGCACATACTGATATTGATCTATCCCTGTTTTTTTTTTTTTTTGGGTTTTTTTTTGTTAATGAATTTAGGACTGACTGCTAGGAGTTCTCATTATACAACTCTTAAGCAATAGTGTGATATAATCCTAACACTAGAAGTCCCAGAGAGGGGTCATTTAACATTTCTACCATTGGAACCCTATGGAGCTCGAAATTTCTGGGACTTCTATTAAAGGCAACCTGTCATGTAAAAAAAAAAAAAAAATTATATATAAAAAAAAGCTACTAATCTGCAGATATGGTGTTTGTCTACAGGTGATGGCGCTCTAAAGCAGCCTTAAGCCCACACTGATGGTTCCTTTGTTGGGAGGACATAGTTTATGCCTCCTGGCAGCATCAGGTTTCAGCCATAGTGGTTGCACTGGCACGGTTTCAGTCACTGCTCTATGCGTTGTGAGTGGCGGCTGTAACCACGCCCCTCACATGGACTGACAATTAGCCAATCTAATGCTGAGCCCTCTGTAAGTGCCAGGGTGTGGTTATAGCTGCCAGTCACCCATATGACTGAAAGCCTGCTGCGAGGAGTAAAGTTGTTTTCTTTTTCGCTCCTAATTGGGAGACCCAGACAATTGGGTGTATAGCTATTGCCTCTGGAGGCCACACAAAGTATTACACTTAAAAGTGTAAGGCCCCTCCCCTTCTGGCTATACACCCCCAGTGGGATCACTGGCTCACCAGTTTTGTGCTTTGTGCGAAGGAGGCAACACATCCACGCATAGCTCCACTTTTTAGTCAGCAGCAGCTGCTGACTATGTCGGATGGAAGAAAAGAGGGCCCATACTAAGGGCTCCCAGCATGCTCCCTTCTCACCCCACTGTATGTCGGAGGTGTTTGTAAGGTTGAGGTACCCATTGCGGGTACGGCGGCAGGAGCCCACATGCTGATTCCTTCCCCATCCCTTTTTACAGGGCTCTGGGTGAAGTGGGATTTACCGGTCTCCAGGCACTGAGACCGTGCTCCATCTACAGCCCCTGGAGAAGATGCTGGATGGAGCGGAGTACATCAGGGACATGGCCCTGCTTCCTCAAGGTACTCTGTGTCCCCGTGCATTTGGCGCTCACACCGCAGCATGCTGGGTGTTGTAGTGCGCCGGGGGACATCAGCGCTGCGGCGCCTGTGCCATGGCCTCATTCAGCTTCGCTGAAGCAGGCTCACTTATGGGAATTGGTCGCGCCGGCCGCTGGGACTGCGGCGCGGCTGGCACTTGTAGTGCGCCGGGGACTTCAGCGCGGCCTGCGCTTTTACGGCGGCCGCGCTGATAACTAGAGTCCCCGGCTTTTGCGGCCTGCTTCCGTTCGTTCCCGCCCCCAGACCTGCCAGTCAGGAGAGGGGCGGGACGCTGGCCTCTTCTAGGAATCGGTCGCGCCGGCCGCTGGGACTGCGGCGCGGCTGGCACTTGTGGTGCGCCGGGGACTTCAGCGCGGCCCGCGCTTTTACGGCGGCCGCGCTGTTAACTCGAGTCCCCGGCTTCTGGGCCTAGTCTCCCTTCGTTACCGCCCACAGCCCTGACAGTCAGGGTAGGGGCGTGACGCTGCATAGCACAGCAGCGCTGAGAGCTGGAGTATGTTTTGCATACTCCACCCCTCTCACTGGGTGCACTGTGAATCCGGATTCCCGCACTTTCTCAGGCACGCCCACGGCTTCCTTCTCTACAAGGACGCCGGCAGCCATTAGTGTCAGTTTCTGTACGATACAGAGACAAGTGTGGAAGACCCTGGCATTCTGATAGTCACACAATCGCTGCAACAGGCGTTAAGCAGCACCTGTGGTGCTAACCCCACTAGTGCAGAAGTGCACTTATAGATATGCTTGTACTATATACATTGCACTGTTTGGTCGCACGTTGTATATACCCTCCTGGATTATGCGGAGGAGTTATCAGCATATTCTCTGTGTAAAACAAAGGTGCAGAACCACATGTTTTTCTATACAGCTGGTACAGCATGTACGGCTATACGGCCGGCAGGTTACATAGACTCCCATTGTATGCACTAATGGCCAGGGGATGAGGACGGTGTCTGCAGTATTTACTGACAGTTTTTCTGAGACTATGGCTATGATACTAGAAGCCTAGCAGTCCGGACATGTCTCTCACAATATGGGCACTGTTGAATCATTGATCCATGGCCCCCCTCAGTGTGAACAACTAACAGCTCCGGGAATGTCACACGCATCCCAGAGTCACGGCTCTGCACGGACGTCAGTCCCAGACAGCCTAAGCGGGCTCACTATGAGCGGCCTCGGTTTCATCAGGGTCCTAGCAG
The DNA here is from genome assembly GCF_048569485.1 of Anomaloglossus baeobatrachus. Taxonomy (NCBI): domain Eukaryota; kingdom Metazoa; phylum Chordata; class Amphibia; order Anura; family Aromobatidae; genus Anomaloglossus; species Anomaloglossus baeobatrachus. The sequence goes on from NC_134353.1 coordinate 695,859,559, forward strand.
AAGGACTCGCTGTGTAATGAGGCGGAAGTAGCGGCTCAGGATTCTGATCCTGAGACCGCTCTCAATCTGGATACACCTGATCGTGACGCCATAGTAAATAATCTTATAGCGTCCATCTATGGAATGTGGGTTATTTCTCACAGCTCCTCCAGTGGAGGAGTCAGCTTCACGTATTTTTCTGGACCACTCTGCCTTCAGAGAGGCAGTCCAGGAACACCACGCTTATCCAGATATGCGCTTCTCCAAACGGCTTGGGATACACGTTATCCCTGTCCCCTGACTTGGTCAGGGACTGGACCCAGTGTCCCAAGCGGCATCCTCCAATCTCCAGGCTTGTAGCTAGATCCATAGTTGCAGTGGGAGATGGAACTGCTGTTGGCTCCGGCATTCTCTCCCTTGGGGCACTCCAAGCTATTTCAGCTTGTCTTACACAGATTGACACGGTTACACGTACATCTGTGCCGCAGGTGGCATCCTTAACCTCTCAAATGTCTGCATTTGTTTCTTACGCGATTCAGGTTGTCCTGGACTCTGCGAACCGTGCGGCGGTAGCCTCCGCTACTCCGTGTTTTTAAGCAGAGCCTGGTCTGCTCGTTAAGTGAATGGAAGGCAGATTCTGCTTCCAAAAAAGGTTGCCTAACCAGTTGCCTTTTTCTGCTGACCGACTGTTTGGTGAATGTAACCATTAAACAGTCCAGGGGTAAGGATTCATCCTTTCCTCAGCCCGGACACAACAAACCCCAACAGAGCAACAGGCAGTCGGGGTTTTCGGCCTTTTCGAGGCTCGGGCAGGTCCCATTTTTCCTCGTCCAATGTGGACTCAAAAGGATCAGAGGAGCTCAGATTCTTAGCGGGCTCAGTCACGCCCAAAAAAGCGACAGTCTGAAAACCCGCTTCCAAGGCGGCTTCCTCATGACTTGCGGCCTCGGTCGGTAGCAGGCTCTCCCGCCTTGGCGATATTTAGCTGCCATAGGTCAATGACCATTGAGTGTGAGACATTCTGTCTCACGGGTACAGGATAGAGCTCACTTCTCGTCCTCCAACTCGATTCTTCAGAATTTCTCCACCTCCCGGCCGCGCCGCTGCTCTTCTGCAAACAGGGTGCACTCTATAGGCAGAAAGAGTAATGACCCCCGTTCCTCTTCAGGAACAAGGTCACGGTTTTTACCCCAAATTCTTTGCGGTACCTATAACAACGGGCCGTTCCGTCCCGTTCTGGATCTAAAAATGCTCAGCAAGCTCGTGGACACCAGGCGGTTCCGGATGGAATCCCTCCGCCATGTCATCGCCTCAAGGTCCCAAGGATATTTCCTAGCATCATTAGGCATCAAGGATGCTTATCCACACGTGCCGATTGATCCAGAGCACTAGCGTTTCTACGCTTCGTTATAGGAGACGAACACCTTCTGTTCGTAGCTCTACCTTCCGGCTAGCGACAGTCCCACTGGTCTTCGCCAAGGTCAGGGCAGCAGTAGTCACAGTCCTGCACTCTCAGGGTCACTCTGTGATCCCGTATTTAGACGATCTACTTGTCAAGGCACTCTCTTAGGAAACATGCCAACACTGCCCGAACGTTGCGCTGGAGACTCTCTAAAGTTTTGGGTGGATCATCAACTTTTTAAAGTCAGATCCGACCCCGACCCTATCGATAACATATCTAGGCATAGAGTTTCTTACTCTCTCAGCGATAGTGAAGCTTCCGCTAGACAAACAGCATTCACTACGGGCTGCAAGCTCTTCTTTAAGAACCAGTCGCACACATTGAGACTCCTCATGCACTTCCTACGTAAGATGGTAGCAATGGAGGCAGTTCCTTTCGCGCAGTTTTACTGCGTCCACTACAATGGGACATTCTCCGCCAATGGGACGAGGAGTCGACGTCCCTCAACAGAGTCGTCGTTCTTTCTCAGGCGGCCAAGGAATCTCTACGGTGGTGGCTTCTTCCCACCTCTTGGTCAACAAGAAGGTCCTTCCTATCCCCATCCTGGGCGATAGTTACGACAGACGCGAGTCTATCAGGGTGGGGAGCAGTTTTTCTCCACTACAGCGCTCAGGGTACGTGGACTCAGCAAGAGTCCACCCTTCAGATCAATGTTCTTGAACACAGAGCAGTGTATCTTGCCCTACAAACCTTCCAACAGCGGCTGGAAAGCAAGCATATCCGACTTCAGTCGGACAGCTCCACAGCGGTGGCATACATCAACCACCAAGGAAGAACGCGCAACCGGCAAGCCTTCCAGGAAGTCCGGCAGGTTCTGATGTGGGTGGAAGACACGGCATCCACCATATCCACAATTCACATCCCAAGTGTGGAAACTAGGAAGCTGACTTCCTAAGTCGCTGAGGTGTGGCCGAAAGAGTATGGTCTCCTCACCCGGACGGGTTTCAGGAGATCTGGCGCCGCTGACAGAGGCCGGACGTCGATCTAATGGCGTCACGGCACAACAACAATGTGCCAGCTTCATGGCACGGTTTCACAATCATCGAGCTCTGGCGGCAAACGCCTTAGTTCAGCATTGGTCGCAGTTCCAGCTACCTTAGGTGCCACCTCTGGCATTGTTGCCCAGAGTACTGCGCTAGGTCAAGACCGACTGCGGCCGCGCCATCCTCGTCGCTACAGATTGGCCGAGGATGTTGTGGTACTCGGTTCTGTGGTGCCTCACGGTAGGCTAACCGGGGGCACTACCAGACCAATCAGACTGGCTGTCTCAAGGGCCATTCTTCCATTTGAATTCTACGGCCCTCAACCGGATGGTGTGGCATTGAGTCCTGGAACCTAGTGTCGTCAGGATTACCTCAGGACGTGGTTGCCACCATGAGACAGGCTAGCATACCAACGTCCGCCAAGATTGACCACAGGACGTGGAAGATATTCTTATCTCGGTGCTCGGCGCAGGGTGTTTCTCCCTGGCCGGTTGCATCGTCTATGTTTCCTTCCTTCCTGCAATCTAGGTAGGAAAATGGGTTGTCGCTCAGTTCCCTTTAGGGACAAGTCTCAGCGCTATCTGTATTTTTTCAGAAACGACGACTTCCTCAGGTACGCACGTTCCTACGGGGAGTTTGTCTTCTCAGCACTCCGTACAAGCGGCCGTTAGAGCCCTGAGATCTGAACAAGGTTCTAATTGCTCTCCAGATGCCGCCTTTCGAGCCTTTGAAGGATGTCTCCCTTCCCGCTTTTCACGGGAAGTGGCCTTCTAGTAACGGTCTCGTCTCTTAGGAGAGTTTCCGAGCTAGCAACGCTCTCATACAAACTCCCTTCCTGGTCCTTCACCAGGACAGGGTAGTTCTGCGTCCGGTTCCGGAATTTCTCCCTAAGGTGGTATCCCACTTTCATATCAATCAGGATATCACCTCACCTTCTTTGTGTCCTCGTCCAGTCCATCAATTTCAGAAAGATTTGCATCTGTTGGTTCTGGTGAGAGCACTCAGGTTCTACTTCCCGCATGGCGCTCCTGCGCCACCCGGATGCACTCTTTGTCCTTGTCGCTGGTCGGCGTAAACAGTCGCAAGCTTCCAAATCCACCCTTGCTCGGGGGATCGAGGAACCAATTCTTTAAACCTGCAGTTCTACTGGGCTTCTGGTTCTCTCAAGGCCGAAGGCCCATTCTACCAGAGCCGTGGGTGCATCCTGGACATTACGGCACCAGGCTACGGCTCAGCAGGTGTGTCAGGCACCTACCTGATTGGGTCTGCATACTTTTACCAAGCATTTTCAGGTGCATACCTACGCTTCGGCAGACGCCAGCCTAGGTAGATAAGTCCTTCAGGCGGCAATTGCCCACCTGTAGGAAAGGGCTGTTTGACGGCCCTATCACGAGGTATTCTTTTACCCACCCAGGGACTGCTTTTGGACGTCCCAATTGTCTGGGTCTCCCAATTAGGAGCGAAAAAGAAGAAGGGAATTTTGTTTACTTACCGTAAATTCCTTTTCTTCTAGCTCCAATTGGGAGACCCAGCACCCGCCCTGTTTTCTCTGGGTTTTTCTGTTTTTTCGGGTACACATGTTGTTCATGTGGTATGGTTCAGTTCTCCGATGTTTCCTCGGATTGAATTGGTCTTTAAACCAGTTATTGGCTTTCCTCCTTCTTGCTTTGGCACTAAAACTGGTGAGCCAGTGATCCCACTGGGGGTGTATAGCCAGAAGGGGAGGGGCCTTACACTTTTAAGTGTAATACTTTGTGTGGCCTCCAGAGGCAATAGCTATACACCCAATTGTCTGGGTCTCCCAATTGGAGCTAGAAGAAAAGGAATTTACGGTAAGTAAACAAAATTCCCTTCTTCCTCCTGGGAGCGGGCTTTAATGTGCATGCGCCAGGCAGTTTAACCACATATCTGCAGGTTAATAATGTATTCTTTACTTGACCATTTCCCTTTCAAAGGTTAGTCTCATCATAAATGGTTACATGTGCAAATTGCTTGTAAAAACTCACAACTTTATAACTTCCTTGTTATTAAAAATCCTCTTCAGTCTCAAGAATATAAGTAATTGTCCTGTGTGTTTTATCACTCATTGCCTGGTTCACCCGCCTCCTTCTGCAGTCCATCGGAGATGAGCTCTCTCCTAGGCAAAGAGCGCGGAGCTTGAAGCACCACTCCACGGTATTTTATTTCACTGCTGGAGTGGTGCCTTAAGGCTGGGTTCTTATGATGAGCTTTTGGTTTTTGATGTTGCAGATTCTCTGTAGCGTTTGTACACTTATTAGGTCAATTTGGTTACTTTTTTTTTATTTTTGTGCATTTTATTTTTCTTTACATGTGATTTTTGACATTGCACTTTTTGGTACATCATGCGTTAAATAAAGCAGCTTTGTTTTTGATACCTCCTGGTACCTGCCTTTGACAAAACTTTGACTCATTTATGGATTACATTGTGTTTTTGCAGTGGAAACGCACATTGAGGCTATGTGCCCACGGGACCACATGCCCGCAGATTTTGCTGTGGAAAAACTTGATTTATCTGGATTTTCTAGATAAATCCACAGGTTTTAGCAAGTACAGACACTCCCCATGTTATCCTATGGGATTTGGGGAGTGCTGTATCAATGCTGCGGCATGTGCGGCTGTGGAATATGCTGCGGATGTCCCACAGCCGCATGTAACTGCATGTCAATTATTCATGCGGAAATATCTGCGGAATTCTTGCTCCTCCACTATGGAGATAGAGGCCGGGACGTCCGCAGGTATTTCCACACTTGTCCCGCTGATTTATTGCAACAAAAAATGCTCGAATCCCGCAACAATGAGTAGCTGCGGACAAACTTGCAGAAATCTCCATGGGTACAGTTTCCCTTATAATTTTTACCTGCTGATTTATTTATTATTTTTTTTTACATCTAATGCAATTCTTTGGGGGGGTCAAAAACTTCCCAAATTCTCATCATGGGTGCACATCCTCAAAGTTCTTTTTCTCTAGAGCTTATAATCACTGCTCTGAAGGTGGCCAGATTTCCAGCAGCTGCAGTCCTGCACCTGTACGGGCTACCCTGCTTCTGTTTACAATATTGGAGCACTCTTAATTCAGCTTGGTGCTACCGCTGGTCCAAACAGTCAATCATGCAGGAAGCATGGAGGCAGGGTAGTGGTGTGCTCCTGCACAAGTTGGAATGATACTTGTAGCAATGCTAGTTTAGAGGAGCCGACAGCAGATCGCCCTCTTATCTGTAGTGTCACCTTGAGCACATTATGAAACCCTGCTTCCTAAATACTTGCTCTAAAGGGGGCTTTACACGGTAGCGATATCGCTAGCAATTTGTAGCGATAGCGAGTGTGTAAGTACCCGCCCCGTCGCGCATGTGATTGTTTGTGATCGCTGCCGTAGCGAACATTATCGCTACGGCAGCGTCACACATACTTACCTGGTCGGCGGCGTCGCTCTGACTGCCGAACAATCCCTCCTTCAAGGGGGAGGGACGTTCGGCATCACAGCGACGTCACCGCAACGTCACTAAGAGGCCGGCCAATCAAAGTGGAGGGGCGGAGATGAGCGTAACATCCCGCCCACCTCCTTCCTTCCGCATTGTGGCCGGCGGCAGGTAAGGAGACGGTCCTCGCTCCTGCGGTGTCACACAGCGATGTGTGCTGCCGCATGAGCGATGAACCACCTGGATAAACAACCCTTACCGATTTTTGAGTTTGGGACGACCTCTCCATGGTGAACGATTTTCACCATTTTTGAGGTCGCTTAAGGTCGCTGGTCAGTGTCACACGCTGCGATATCGTTAATGACTCCGGATGTGCGTCACTAACAACTTGACCCCGGCGACCAAACATTAACGATATCGTAGCGTGTAAAGCCCCCTTTAGAGTTGTATAATGGAGCTCTAGCAATCACGTTTAACTCTTTTTACACCAATCAATCTTAGCTCATTACCTTATTTTCTGCCAGCTAGCCCTGCTCTGAGCACAAGCAAATTCATAGGATAATTGAGGGAATTTTGTGACTTAAGTTGTTACAATTTGTATGGGCTTGACAGGGTTTTTTCTCTGTGACATGGCTTTTAGGAATGCAAATTCCAATGTAATGTTAAGTGTTTATCCATGGGATTGTAGTAGATGTGGGCAGATGATGCTGCTTCTCCTGGGATCTACTGGATTCTATTCATATGCTGTAACGAAGTAGTGTAATCTGTTATCTAAAACTCCGTTATTTATGACTATAGGGTCATGTAATGTTGTTTTCTTATTGGATTCAAGCAACTGGTCATTTCTTTTTCGCTCCTAATTGGGAGACCCAGACAGTGGGTGTATAGCTACTGCCCTCTGGAGGCCGCACAAAGAACTACACTTAAAAGTGTAAGGCCCCTCCCCTTCTGGCTATACACCCTCCCGTAGGAGTACAGATTCCTCAGTTTTAGCTTTGTGCGCAAGGAGGTCAGACACGCACGCATAGCTCCATTGTTTTTAGTCAGCAGCGGCTGCTGACTATGTCGGATGGAAGAAAAGAGGGCCCATACAGGGCTCCCAGCATGCTCCCTTCTCACCCCACTGTATGTCGGAGGTGTTTGTAAGGTTGAGGTACCCATTGCGGGTACGGCGGCAGGAGCCCACATGCTGATTCCTTCCCCATCCCTTTTTACAGGGCTCTGGGTGAAGTGGGATTTACTGGTCTCCAGGCACTGAGACCGTGCTCCATCTACAGCCCCTGGAGAAGATGCTGGATGGAGCGGAGTACATCAGGGACATGGCCCTGCTTCCTCAAGGTACTCTGTGTCCCCGTGCATTTGGCGCTCACACCGCAGCATGCTGGGTGTTGTAGTGCGCCGGGGGACATCAGCGCTACGGCGCTTGTGCCATGGCCTCATTCAGCTTCGCTGAAGCAGGCACACTTCTAGGAATCGGTCGCGCCGGCCGCTGGGACTGCGGCGCGGCTGGCACTTGTGGTGCGCCGGGGACTTCAGCGCGGCCCGCGCTTTTACGGCGGCCGCGCTGATAACTCGAGTCCCCGGCTTTTGCGGCCTGCTTCCGTTCGTTCCCGCCCCCGGACCTGCCAGTCAGGAGAGGGGCGGGACGCTGGCCACGTCTAGGAATCGGTCATGCCGGCCGCTGGGACTGCGGCGCGGCTGGCACTTGTGGTGCGCCGGGGACTTCAGCGCGGCCCGCGCTTTTACGGCGGCCGCGCTGATAACTCGAGTCCCCGGCTTTTGCGGCCTGCTTCCGTTCGTTCCCGCCCCCAGACCTGCCAGTCAGGAGAGGGGCGGGACGCTGGCCAGTGCATCAGCGCTGAGGGCTGGAGTCGTTTTTACATACTCCAGCCCTCACAATCGGCACAGAGGGGACACTGTTTCCCGCACTTTTGTTTGGGAACTCCCACGGACCGCCCCTCTCCACAGACGCCGGCAGCCATTCCTGCTGACACGCTGAGCTGCAGAGGGGAGCCGGGGAGACCCAGACAAGGAATTCTGCAGCCTCTTACCCGCTATTCAGCGGGCGGTAAGCAGCCCTCAGGGCTCACCCCCTCTTGTGCCAGTAGTATTCTTAGTATTTTGTTTCTACAAATACTTTGTATTGCATAGCGCTGGTCGCCCTTTGGCTATAGACTCTCTCACATTGCAGAGAGCCAGCAGCATGTCGTCCGTAAAACGCAAGGGTGCCAAGGCACAGACATTATATGCTTCCTGCACCGCATGTGGGACTTTTCTACCGGCAGGCTCCACGGACCCCCATTGTGTGCAGTGCTCGGCCCCTGCGGCGCTTGCACAGTCGGGACCTCTGCTGGACGTGACCCAGGGTGTACCACCTGTGAATGCTGTCCAGGTGACAGGAACTGAGTTTGCAGCTTTTGCTGACAGAATGTCTCTCACTATGTCACAAATTCTTGACACATTGCAAGCTAGGCCTATACTTCAGGCCACGGACACTGTGCAATCATTGCCCCCTGGTCCCCCTCAGCTCCAAGCTCCGGGACGGGCATATACACCTCAGGGTGAAGACTCTGACTCGGACGATGGCCCCGGGCAGCCTAAGCGGGCTCGCTATGACGGGCCTTCACATTCATCTCAATGGTCAGGATCCCAGCGAGATGAATCTATGGGTGATGAGGCGGACGTAACTGATCAGGATTCTGATCCTGGGACCGCTCTCAATCTAGATACACCAGATGGTGACGCCATAGTTAATGATCTTATATTTAACATCAATAAGATGTTAAATATTTCCCCACCAGCTCCTCTTGTGGAGGAGTCAGCTTCGCAGCACGAGAGAATCCATTTCAGATACCCTAAGCGTACTTTAAGCACTTTTCTGGACCACGCTGACTTTAGAGACGCAATCCAGAAACCCCACGCTTATCCTGAAAGGCGTTTTCCTAAACGGCTTAAAGATACACGCTATCCTTTTCCCCCTGAGGTGGTCAAGGGTTGGACCCAGTGTCCAAAAGTGGATCCTCCAATTTCCAGGCTTGCAGCTAGATCCTTGGTTGCAGTTGAAGATGGAGCGGCACTTAAAGATGCCACTGACAGGCAGATGGAGCTCTGGCTGAAATCCATCTATGAAGCGATTGGAGCGTCATTAGCGCCTTCTTTTGCAGCCGTATGGGCACTCCAAGCTATCTCAGCCGGGCTTGCGCGAGTTGACTCCGTCACACGTGCATTTGCCCCGCAGGTAGCACCATTGACCTCGCAAATGGCGGCATTCGCGTCGTACGCGATTAATGCTGTTCTTGACGCTACAAGCCGCACGGCAGTGGCGTCAGCCAACTCCGTTGTTTTGCGTAGGGCCCTGTGGTTGAGACATTGGAAAGCAGATTCTCATTCCAAGAAGTGCTTAACCAATTTGCCTTTTTCTCGTGACCGATTGTTTGGAGAGCGTTTGGATGAAATCAAACACTCCAAGGGTAAGGACTCATCCTTACCGCAACACAGACAAAACAGACCCCAACAGAGGAAGGGTCAGTCTGGTTATCGGTCCTTTCGAGGACCGGGCAGGTCCCAATTCGCCTCGTCAAAAAAGACTCAAAAAGACCAGAGACGCTCAGATTCTTGGAGGTCTCAGTCACGCCCAAAAAGGACAGCCGGAGGAACCGTTGCCAAGACGGCGTCCTCCTGACTTGCGGTCTCCGATTCCCACACCCGCGGTCGGTGGGAGGCTTTCCCACTTTGGCGACATCTGGCTGTCACACGTCAAAGACCGTTGGGTGAGGGATATTCTGTCTCACGGGTACAGGATAGAGTTCAGTTCTCGTCCGCCAACTCGTTTCTTCAGAACTTCTCCACCACCAGACCGAGCCGATGCTCTGTTGCAGGCGGTGGCCGCTCTAAAGGCGGAAGGAGTGGTGACCTCCGTCCCTCTTCAGGAACAAGGTCACGGTTTTTACTCCAATCTGTTTGTGGTCCCAAAAAAGGACGGATCGTATCGGCCCGTCCTGGATCTAAAGTTGCTCAACAGACACGTAAAAGTCAGGAGGTTCCGGATGGAATCCCTACGCTCCGTCATAGCCTCAATGTCTCAAGGAGATTTTCTAGCATCAATAGATATCAAAGATGCGTATCTCCACGTGCCGATCGCACCAGAGCATCAGCGTTTCCTACGCTTCGTCATACACGACGAACACCTGCAGTTCGTAGCGTTACCTTTCGGTCTGGCAACAGCCCCCCGGGTCTTCACCAAGGTCATGGCAGCAGTAGTAGCTGTTCTGCACTCGCAGGGTCACTCGGTCATCCCGTATCTAGACGACCTGCTTATAAAGGCACCCTCTCAAGAGGCATGCCAACACAGTCTGAAGGTGGCACTAGACACTCTCCAGAGTTTCGGGTGGATTATCAACTTTCCAAAGTCTCATCTAACCCCGACCCAATCTCTGACTTATCTTGGCATGGAGTTTCATACTCTCTCAGCGATAGTGAAGCTTCCACTGGACAAGCAGTGCTCGCTACGGACTGGAGTGCAATCTCTCCTTCAGAGCCAGTCGCACTCACTGAGGCGCCTCATGCATTTCCTAGGAAAGATGGTAGCAGCAATGGAGGCAGTCCCGTTCGCGCAGTTTCATCTGCGCCCTCTACAATGGGACATTCTACGCCAATGGGACGGGAAATCGACGTCCCTCGACAGGACTGTCTCCCTCTCTCAGACTGCCAAGGACTCTCTGCGTTGGTGGCTTCTCCCCACCTCATTGTCACAGGGAAAGTCGTTCCTTCCCCTGTCCTGGGCAGTGGTCACGACGGATGCGAGCCTATCAGGGTGGGGAGCGGTGTATCTCCACCACAGGGCTCAGGGGATGTGGACTCTGGAAGAGTCCACCCTGCAGATCAATGTTCTGGAAATCAGAGCAATCTATCTTGCCCTGCGAGCCTTCCAACAATGGCTGGAAGGCAAGCAGATTCGGATTCAGTCGGACAATTCCACGGCGGTGGCGTACATCAACCACCAAGGGGGAACACGCAGTCGCCAAGCTTTTCAAGAAGTCCAACGGATTTTGACGTGGGTGGAAAGCAGAGCGTCCACCATATCCGCAGTTCACATCCCAGGCGTGGAAAACTGGGAAGCAGACTTTCTCAGTCGCCAGGGCATGGACGCAGGAGAATGGTCCCTTCACCCGGACGTGTTTCAGCAGATCTGTTGCCGCTGGGGGACGCCGGACGTCGATCTGATGGCGTCACGGCACAACAACAAGGTCCCAGTTTTCATGGCACGGTCTCACGATCACCGAGCACTGGCGGCAGACGCCTTGGTTCAGGATTGGTCGCAATTCCGACTCCCCTATGTGTTCCCACCTCTAGCATTGTTACCCAGAGTTCTCCGGAAAATCAGGTCCGACTGCCATCGAGCCATACTCGTCGCTCCAGATTGGCCAAGAAGGTCGTGGTACCCGGATCTGTGGCATCTCACGGTAGGCCAACCGTGGACACTACCAGACCGTCCAGATTTGCTGTCTCAAGGGCCGTTTTTCCATCTGAATTCTGCGGCCCTGAACCTGACTGTGTGGCCATTGAGTCCTGGATCCTAGCGGCCTCAGGTTTATCTCATGAAGTTGTTGCCACAATGAGACAGGCTAGAAAACCATCCTCAGCTAAGATCTATCACAGAACGTGGAAGATATTCTTAGCGTGGTGCTTGGCTCAAGGGTTTTCTCCCTGGCCATTTGCATTGCCAATTTTTCTTTCCTTCCTGCAGTCTGGGTTGGAAAAAGGTTTGTCGCTTAGCTCTCTTAAGGGTCAAGTCTCCGCGCTATCCGTATTCTTTCAGAAGCGCTTGGCACAGCTTTCTAAAGTACGCACGTTTCTCCAAGGAGTTTGTCATATCGTTCCTCCTTACAGACGGCCATTGGAACCCTGGGATCTGAACAAGGTTCTCATTGCTCTCCAGAAGCCGCCTTTCGAGCCTTTGAAAGAGGTTCCCCTTTCTCGGCTTTCACAAAAGGTAGTTTTTCTTGTGGCGGTCACGTCTCTTCGAAGAGTGTCCGAGCTAGCGGCGTTATCTTGCAAATCTCCCTTCCTGGTGTTTCACCAAGACAAGGTAGTACTGCGTCCAATTCCAGAGTTTTCTCCCAAGGTGGTTTCTTCCTTTCATCTCAATCAGGATATCACTTTACCATCTTTGTGTCCGCATCCAGTTCACCAATTTGAAAAGGGTTTACATCTGTTGGACCTGGTGAGAGCACTCAGGATTTACATTTCTCGCACGGCGGCTCTACGCCGTTCTGATGCGCTCTTTGTCCTAGTCGCTGGTCAGCATAAGGGATCGCAAGCTTCCAAATCCACCCTGGCGCGGTGGATCAAGGAACCAATTCTTCACACATACCGTTCTGCTGGGCTTCCGATTCCATCTGGACTGAAGGCCTATTCTACCAGAGCCGTGGGTGCGTCCTGGGCATTGCGGCATCAGGCTACGGCTCAGCAAGTGTGCCAAGCGGCTACCTGGTCGAGTCTGCACACGTTTACCAAACACTATCAAGTGCATACCTACGCTTCGGCAGATGCCAGCCTAGGTAGACAGGTCCTTCAGGCGGCGGTGGCCCACCTGTAGGAAGAGGCTGTCTGACAGCCCGTTCATGTGGTATCTTTTTACCCACCCAGGGACTGCTTTTGGACGTCCCACTGTCTGGGTCTCCCAATTAGGAGCGAAAAAGAAGGGAATTTTGTTTACTTACCGTAAATTCCTTTTCTTCTAGCTCCAATTGGGAGACCCAGCACCCGCCCTATTTGTTCTTAGGGTTTCGTTTTTCGGGTGCACATGTTGTTCATGTTGTTTCTTAAGTTCTCCGATCGTGTTATCGGATTGAATTTGTTTTTGAAACTGTTATTGGCTTTCCTCCTTCTTGCTTTGGTACTAAAACTGAGGAATCTGTACTCCTACGGGAGGGTGTATAGCCAGAAGGGGAGGGGCCTTACACTTTTAAGTGTAGTTCTTTGTGCGGCCTCCAGAGGCAGTAGCTATACACCCACTGTCTGGGTCTCCCAATTGGAGCTAGAAGAAAAGGAATTTACGGTAAGTAAACAAAATTCCCTTCTTTCTAATGAGAACACTTTTTATGTATTTTTGTTAGAAAAACATTTTTGGCTTTTATCATATCACAATCTGTACTACTTGAGATATAGATATAATGGAAATCTGTGGGTTTCACAGTGGTCCCTGGGCCTATTCCAGACTCACATTTCCTGTTCTACACAGAAGACATTTTTTTTTTTTAGCTGTCATCATCAGAGGCAGGATTACAGTGACAGGTAACACCTGTTATACAGAGCTGATAACACAGGGTCCACCAATCACAATAGGGGATGTCACAGATGCCCTGCTCCCCTTTCCTTCACATTGACTTTTGTACAGGCTCATTATGGTACGAATAATTCAGTTTATTGCAGCTAATGTACAAGCAGAACAGAAACTTGGGAGTCTAGAGTAACCCTAGTGGACAGTGAGAATAGCAAGATAAAAAAAAGTAAAAAACATTGTGATAGGAAAAAGTGTTTAAACTGTACATTTAAAGGCGTTGTCAAGTCTAAACCATAAGTCTGCAGTCATTTTATGTGAAGGTTTGAGATTCTCACATTGTGTGCACTGCTCACGGTCAGGATTCTCTGCTGTCAGAGCTGGGGCAGCAGTCACGTGGCCGCGAGTATGATTTTTATGTATAATTTCTCAGCCTTGTGACTGCCGCTCCTGGCTCTAGTATCGGAGAATCCTCAGCGGACAGTGTGTGCGCGCCATGTGAGGATTCCCAAGCCTGCAGTCAGTGATGCATAGACCTATCCATGTGCATTCGTATTGTCCAACTGTATTTTTCTTTTATTTTTTTTAGTTTTTCAAAAAAAGATAATAATTTTCCTTGTATTGTTTTATTGTTGTCGTTCACGCTCAGTGTTGTTGAGGGTGATTATTCCTACACTATGCGGGCTCCATGTTCTAGCTGACCTCACCATCCATGGGTGACACTGGGAAAGGTGGATGCAGCAGCGGTCTGAGATGTGCTCTAGAAAGTACAGGCAGTCCGTTCAGCACCATAGTAATCTATGGGAATCCATACAAAGCTATAGCCACCACAGCACCACATGTAAAGGAGCCAATGGTCTGAACCAGTGAGGGCAAATAATGAGGTCACTGTGCCTTTAAGCCGGGCATTACAGTGTTAATAGGCTGGCTCACACTTCCACAGATTGAGGATTTACAAGAACTTGTATTTTTCTGTAAGAAATAAAGTAATTTTGAGAAACAAAACTGCGTGGTCTGTTTATCACTGATTCAGTGCTCAGACGTGATCAATCGAATGCCTAGAAGAAGTCGAGTTGTCGGCGTGCTTAATTAGTCACGTGATTGGGTTACGCTACGTCGGGTGGGCGGTGCCTCAGAGGGGAGGAGTCTGGATACGGAAGCTGGCGCTGCAGAGGTTGTACCGGGCAGCTCAGGGACAGACATGTTGCTGCGAGTTCCGCTCCTGTGCAGAGCATGGCGGCCGTGCACGGGTGAGCGCCGGGGTGCTGTGACCTCACGGTGTCCTATGGCCGCCAGCTGACCTCTGTTGTCTCCACAGCTCTCCGGGGCTTGCACACCGTGTACCAGACTGTGGAGCTGCCGGACACTCATCGCATGCTGCGGGACACATGCCGGGAATTCGCCGGGAGAGAGCTGCAGCCCATAGCTGCCCAGCTGGACCGAGAGCACCGGTACCCGAGGCAGCAGGTGTGCGCACTGCTGCCCCTTCACCCACTGACGTCCCGCGCACTGGGCAGTTCCCACCAATCACCATCCCCCTCCACACTAAGAACTACACATGCCAGCGTGGCCGTTACCAGGCTCGGATCTCCGGCCGTGTCTGTGAATTCCTTTCCTCCTCTGCCAGAGGGAACACGTCAGCCCCTGTATATGCGGGTAGCGCTGATCTGGGGATGGCTTTATATAGTGCAGGCCGATCCTCCGGGATGTAGCGGAATCTGAGACCTGTATATCCGGCGTCTGCAGCGTGCACTGACCCCCGTGCACTGAGAGGGGTTGTCACCAGCAAAGTACATTAATAACTAGATCTTGGAATAAAACCACAGCCACAATTGGATGGGATACAGGGGATGTCCCCTGCAGCTACCATCAATAAGCTCTTATATACAGCCTTCCAGAATACAGTATAGAAATGCCCAGACCGCTGTGTAGAACGCAGAACACACCTGCTAGGCAATGTGCGCACGCTGACGTTTTTGCACTTTTCCAAAACGCTGCGGTTTTGGACGCAAAAAAACACCCCCCCCTATCAAAAACGCAGCAGTAAACACGCACCACGTTTTGTGCGTTTTTGGCTGTGCTTTGCTGTGCTTTTCCAATGCAGTGCATGGGTGGAAATACGCAGAAAAGATTGACACGACCATTTTTGTTTAGCTCAAAAACGCACTGTGCGGAAAACAAAACTGAAATCTCATAGGCTTTGCTGGGGAAGCAAAGTCATGAAGTTTGGAGCCCAAAAACGCAGCGTGTGCACATAGCCTTATTATACTAACCTGTGGGGCAGTCTGATGGGCGTCTCTTCTCAGTCCAGCACCTCCTCTCTTCCATTGCTGTCCTCATTCCCAACTCTGTGTGGATGATGTGTCCTTCATCACCATCATCATCATCCACACAGAGGCAGCTATTGTGCTCGTGTACATACGCACTTCTCACAGTCCTGATGGGAGATGTATGCTGGAGTGCAATACCTGCCTCTGTATGGAGGATGATGATGTAAGACACATCATCCACACAGAGCTGGGAATGAGGCTGGCAATGGAAGTAAGAGAGGAGGTGCTGGACCGAGACCAGTGACTCCCATCAGACCACCCCGCAGGTGAGTATAATAAAAGGTGTTTTCTACGTTATACAGAGCAGCCTGAGGTCTTATATTACAGTAATCTAGAATGCTGTATATAAGAGCTCACTGGTGGTGGCCACAGCTTATAAGTGACAAATCTGGTGACAGGTTCACTTAATCTGTTCTAAGGATAGGTAGTCAATGTTAAAGTCCTGGAAACCCCTTTATATAAAAAAAAAAAACAACTCTCTGCTGGGATAATCTTCTAAATGTTTCCCTGCTATATACTGTGTAATTGCCGTGCCTGATGGTACAGGGACATGGTCTGATCTTACCACGGCTCCTGGGCCGGGCAGAAGTTAAAAAAAAGTATACAGATGGAACAGTATGGGATCACAGCTGTTGATTTCTGTGAGGTAAAATATTGTTTTTAAACAGGCAGGGAAAAGTTTTACCTCACAGAAAGCAGCAGCTACAATCCTGTGCTATAATGTCTTTATTCTCTTTTGCATCCTCCCCTGCCCAGCAAATGTGGTAAGATCAGACCATGTCCCTGTACAGTCAGACACGGCCATTACACAGTACATAGCAGGGACACTTTTATAAGATTATCTCAGCACAGGAACATTTTTTATTTTTTTTTTATAAAACTTCCAATTGTGGAAATTATTATTATTCCAAGATCTATTGACTAAACTGTACTTTGTGGGAAACCCCTATCTTTTTTACATTACATTTAGTGATGAGCGAGTATGCTTGTTACTACTCGGTACTCGCACGAGTATCACTGTACTCGGGCTACTCGGCGGGTACCGAGTAATTTCGTGATACTCGTGCTTTACTCGTGGTCTTCATTTCTGCATGTTGGCGCTCTTTTGAGAGCCAGCCCTCATGCAGGGATTGGCTGGCAGACCACTGCAATGCCACAGCCCTGTTAGTTGTGGAATTGCAGTGATTGGCCGGCCTGCACAGCGTGACCGAGCCTTTATACCGGCCGGCGCGCTGTGCTCTGTACACAGCCATCTCATATTCCCTGCTTTCCACGCCCACAGGCGCCTATGATTGGTTGCAGTGAGACACGCCCCCACGCTGAGTGACAGGTGTCACACTGCACCCAATCACAGCAGCCGGTGGGCGTGTCTATACTGTGCAGTAAAATAAATAAATAAATAATTAAAAAAACCGGCGTGCGGTCCCCCCAATTTTAATACCAGCCAGATAAAGCCATACGGCTGAAGGCTGGTATTCTCAGGATGGGGAGCTCCACGTTATGGGGAGCCCCCCACCCTAACAATAACAGTCAGCAGCCGCCCAGAATTGCCGCATACATTAGATGCGACAGTTCTGGGACTGTACCCGGCTCTTCCCGATTTACCCTGGTGCGTTGGCAAATCGGGGTAATAAGGAGTTATTGGCAGCCCATAGCTGCCAATAAGTCCTAGATTAATCATGTCAGGCGTCTATGAGACACCCTCCATGATTAATCTGTAAATTACAGTAAATAAACACACACACCCGAAAAATCCTTTATTAGAAATAAAAAACAATAACAAAGTCCCTCATCACCAATTTATTAACCCCGACAAACCCTCCATGTCCGGTGTAATCCACGGTCCTCCAGCGTCGCGTCCAGCTCTGCTGCATGCAGGTGACAGGAGCTGCAGAATACACCGCCGCTCCGGTCACCTCCACGCAGCTAATGAGGTGAGTATAGCGATCAGCTGAGCTGTCACTGAGGTTACCTGGATCCAGCGGTGGATCCAGCGGTGGCCGCGGGTAACCTCAGTGACAGCAGCTGATCGCGCTACTTACCGCCGCTCCGGTCAGCTTCACACAGCAACTGAGGTGAGAAGCGCGATCAGCTGCTGTCAGTCAGGTAACTCGCGGCCACCGCTGGATCCAGCGGTGGCCGCGATTAACCTCAGTGACAGCTCAGCTGATCGCTATACTCTCCTCAGTTGGTGCATGGAGCTGACCGGAGCGGCGGTGAGTAGCGCGATCAGCTGCTGTCACTGAGGTTACCCGCGGCCACCGCTGGATCCAGGTAACCTCAGTGACAGCAGCTGATCGCTATACTCACCTCATTAGCTGCGTGGAGGTGACCGGAGCGGCGGTGTATTCTGCAGCTCCTGTCACCTGCATGCAGCAGAGCTGGACGCGACGCTGGAGGACCGTGGATTACACCGGACATGGAGGGTTTGTCGGGGTTAATAAATTGGTAATGAGGGACTTTGTTATTGTTTTTTATTTCTAATAAAGGATTTTTCGTGTGTGTGTGTTTTTTAACTGTAATTTACAGATTAATCATGGAGGGTGTCTCATAGACGCCTGACATGATTAATCTAGGATTTAGTGGCAGCTATGGGCTGCCAATAACTCCTTATTACCCCGATTTGCCAACGCACCAGGGTAAATCGGGAAGAGCCGGGTACAGCCCCAGAACTGTCGCATATAATGTATGCGGCAATTCTGGGCGGCTGCTGACTGATATTGTTAGGGTGGGGGGCTCCCCATAACGTGGCGCTCCCCATCCTGAGAATAGCAGCCTTCAGCCGTATGGCTTTATCTGGCTGGTATTAAAATTGGGGGGGACCGCACGCCGTTTTTTTTAATTATTTAATTATTTATTTCACTGCACAGTATACACACACACCGGCTGCTGTGATTGGGTGCAGTGTGACACCTGTCACTCAGAGTGGGGGCGTGTCTCACTGCAACCAATCATAGGCGCCGAAAAGCAGGAAAGCAGAGAATACGAGATTGATTAATGACCGGCCGGCTTTTTCAAAAGAAGAAAAGCCGCAGGAGCAGTGTGAATGCCGTGCAGTGCCGCAGCAGTGATCGGCGAACGGTGAGTAAGAGAGAGGGGGGAGAATGACCGACAGACTGTGAGAGGGGGACAGACAAGACAGAGAGAGACCGACAGAGCGAGACCGACCGACGGGAGATAGAATGAAAAAAAAAATGACCGACATCGCTAGTAAAAAGCACAAAACGTGCGTTTTGGACATCGGAGTGCCACACAATGTTTATGTAAAATCTTTCATGTATTAATCTCAAAAAGTAACATACACCAGCTCTATCTCACTATTGGGTATGTGCCCTTAACATTTCCGCCATGAAAATTCATTTTGGGGTCATTTTGCAAGGTTTTCTGGTGAGTCCGTAAAAATGGCGTAAAACTCGGACAAAATTGTTCACAGCTGTGACTTTTGAGTGATAAATGCTTCAAGGGGTCTTCCCCATGCTGATGCCATGTCATTTGAGCACTCTTCTGAGACTTTTGTGACAGTTTTAGGGTTTCTCCATGCTGCCGGGGGGTCATTTCACAAAAATACTCGGGTCTCCCATAGGATAACATTGGGCTCGTTGCTCGGGCCGAGTACACGAGTATCTTGGGAGGCTCGGCCCGAGCCTCGAGCACCCGAGCTTTTTAGTACTCGCTCATCACTAATTACATTATGACTGGAACAAATTGTATTGGGGGACCAGCACCTAAACAGAGAGAGCCCTAGATCCAATGTAAAAAAAAAAGTGCTGACAAGTGCCGTCCTGTAAGAGCTTCTGAAGCTCCAATATAGGAAATCGTATTTCACCCAAAATGTGAAAACATGAGAATTTGTTCTCCCCAAACAACGTATCCGCAGTTGTCAGAAATGGGTATCGCCATGCGGTGTTATTTCAGGGTGGTGCAGTATTGCAGATGTACAGCAGTGGGGGAAGGGTTTAGGTCCTTGAGTCATACAGGGATTATGTGAAATGTGTTGCCTTTCGCACAGAATTGCTTGTAATTCCAGGAACATCAGACTTTTCAGTCCCGTGTGGACATATCATAAACGTTGTGTAGCTGATTACTTCTCTCAACTCCCCAATGTATGCAATCGCTAGGCTGAGCCAAGTATGCCAGACTCCTGGCAGAAATTCATCTCTTGCGAGGACTAAGATTTTGAAAGTTGAAATCCAATATGTGCAATCCCCATATCTTTTAATATCTTCTGCCTTTGGGGAAAGGTCAGGAGGCTGCTGGTACAATGGGGCTATCCAGCACCTTTTGCTTCTGCATCAGAAAGTGACAGAAAGTTGCCAGGACTAAGGGTACCTTCACACTTAGCGATGCAGCAGCGATCCGACCAGCGATCTGACCTGGTCAGGATCGCTGCTGCATCGCTACATGGTCGCTGGTGAGCTGTCAAACAGGCAGATCTCACCAGCGACCACTGAACAGCCCCCAGCCAGCAGCGACGTGCAAGCGACGCTGCGCTTGCACGGAGCCGCCGACTGGAAGCTGCGGAGACTGGTAACTAAGGTAAACATCGGGTATGGTTACCCGATGTTTACATTAGTTACCAGCGCTGTGTGCAGAGAGCAGGGAGCCGCGCACACTGAGCGCTGGCTCCTTGCTCTCCTAGCTGCTGTACACATCGGGTTAATTAACCCGATGTGTACAGCAGCTACATGTGCAGAGAGCCGGAGCCGGCAGCACAGGCAGCGTGAGAGCTGCGAAGGCTGGTAACTAAGGTAAATATCGGGTAACCACCTTGGTTACCCGATGTTTATCTTGGTTACAAGCTTACCTCAGCTGTCAGACGCCGGCTCCTGCTCCCTGCTCGCTTCATTTGTCGCTCTCTCGCTGTCACACACAGCGATCTGTGTGTCACAGCGGGAGAGCGGCTTTGAAGAAAACGAACCAGGGCTGTGTGTAACGAGCAGCGATCTCGCAGCAGGGGCCAGATCGCTGCTCAGTGTCACACACAGCGAGATCGCTAATGAGGTCACTGCTGCGTCACAAAAAGCGTGACTCAGCAGCGATCTCGGCAGCGAGCTCGCTGTGTGTGAAGCACCCCTAATGTAGTTTCTGCTGTATCTTATCCATTAGAGTAGGAGTTGTGCAGAGATCTGGAAGGCCTCACCTTATGTGAGAGACACTGGAGAGCCCTTGAAGGATCACTTGTCTATACGTATTATGCATAATTAGATAATGATAGTTAAACCCACTGTGGAAGCCACATTGTTCTCAAACACTTCTAGAAGCAGCTATAACCAAGGGCATGGACTGTGGATTTGTGGAACTTTTGGTATATTAAATTTCTCTCCCCAGGTCCAGAAAATGGGACAGATGGGATTACTGTCAGTAGAGGTCCCTGAAGACCTAGGTGGAGCTGGACTTGATTACTTGGCTTATTCTATTGCAACAGAAGAGATAAGTCGTGGCTGTGCATCCACCGGAGTCGTCATGAGTGTCAACAATGTGAGTATAGAAAGATTTTACTGTGCAGACTTTGTGCCAGTAAATGGGAAACAATGAGAGAGATTGGTCCTAATTAGTGATGGACAAGCACTAAAATGCTCAGGTGCTCGTTACTCAAGCTGAGCAGGTCAAACGCTCTGAAAGTATACAAAAAAGACTGACCCGCACATCCAACAAGTGTGAACAGGTGCTAGCTGAAAACACATAACTACAAAACATATACAGCTGAACACTAAAATGCTAACAATTAATAAGGAAACTCTGGTATTGCATTATTGCTATAGGAATATTTGAAAAAAGAGAGAGATATTTAGCATATGTATTGGCCAATGCATGTGAGCCCAGTCACCACGGCAAGGTAATCTCTGTATATTTGTTACCTAACCTAAAAAGCCACTATCTGGTGGCTGACAGAAAATAATAAATACTGTAAAACAAATTAATTTTGTGGCCTCCTTAGCGCTCTATCAGACCGTGCTATTATTCATTTCTGCTGATTTTCCCCCCTATGGGTTCACGGCAAGAGCTGCTTGGCACGGAGGCCGGTTAACCAGTGATGCCCAGTGACCCGTCACATGACCAGTCTTCCAGGAACTTTCTTCTCTGGATGGACATCGCGGGCTAACACTTTAGAAGCATACCAACATCAAACTTCCATCTTACGAGGGCGGCGGCGGCACTGGGCTGGGAGGTGGGCGGTGTTGTGGCATTGTGGGCGCCATTGATCTCTCACCAGTGAACGCAATGGAAAATGGCTGCGTAGGAGGCGGTGCACGCGAAGACTGAGATTTGGAAGAGCCGAGATCTCAATCTGCACATGTGCCGCTTCCAACGCGATGGACTTCAGGAAAATGGCTGCGGTGGTGCATAGAAAGATTGAGATATCAATCTGCACGTGCGCTGCTTCCGCAGCCATTTTCCTGAAGCCTGTCACGTCCACTGCCCAGATCAATGGCGCCCTCATTGCACCGCTGCGACACTCCCTCCTCCCGGGCCCACAGCATTGCCCCACTGATGCCGACACCAAGGTCCTTCAGCTCCATCTCCGCTGCCCCTGCTATTCTCCGCCCAGTCAGCTATATACGGATTGTAAGGTGCACCCCCATTTTCGCCATTGGCGTGAAAAAAGTGTGTCTTATAATCTAAAAAATATGGTACATGTTATCCTTCTGATATCGAAGTTGACTTACAAATTTAAAAAAAACAAAAAAGGAAAACATCTTGCTGTAAGAGTCTCCCCTATTTCTCTAATCTATGTGCATCCTTTGACTTACCATATGAAATATACCCCAATTGTAAATGCCCATAGATGCAAATGAGTTCCATAAGCCCCATAACTTTGTCAAACGTCTGTGGGCATCATCTGTTATGGCTAACAATTAAAATGTACACAACCTCCTTATTGTTCTGTTGGTTAGACAATAGTCTGATTTTTTGTTTTTTCTTTTTTTTTTGTATAAAGCAAATCTATTATCTGCCATCACGTCTTCAGAATTTCTCATTAGCCCTGATATTCAACTTTGAAACCTTTCAATTCACAATTTATTTCTGAATGAATTTGACATATTGCTTAATTTTTTTCTTCATATCTGGAATTCGCACCTTTCGTTTGGGTAAAATCAGCAAAAATATTTATGTCAGTAGATATTTTTTTTTCAAATGTACTCCAGTGTGATAGTGCGGCCGCAAGAATAAAGCCGATTTACAGACGAGCGCATGAAAAATGGTCCACGTTTCATCCAGAATCCGTGTGGCCATTTTCTACGTCTGTGTGATATCCGTGTGTGTTCTGATTTCTAACATCTACATTAAGAGAAATGTACATGATCAAATACCATTTCTTAGGTTTATTATAGTGATGTAGCCGTAAAAATCTGATGTGACGCGGATGTTCCATCTGGGATCCGTTTTTTTATATTACGCACCCATAGACTTGAATAGGTGAGTTTCATCCAATATACACACAAGTAGTGGTAGGACATACGCCATTTTTTTTCTCACTGTTGGACCAAGAAAGAGATCATTCATCTGCCCAGCCTTACTGAACAACATTGGTCGGAGTGCTGACTGAGCTATCTGATCACAAATCGGCCATCACACATCCGATTTATACTCTCATCAGCATGAGCCTGAAATCTCACACAATGTTACTTGTGCATCTGTCAGTTTCTGTAAAATCTGAAGACAATTAATTGTTCATAAACCCACCAAGAGGCAAAATGGACGTAACGGCACTATTAAGCGCCCACAAATTACAATTAAGGTTGTATGGGTGTGACTTTTCAGAATATTTCTGCATTCTGAAGTTCCTGAATTTTATTGGGGTAGCCATTAACCCTTTAAGGAAGAGGGAATTTTTTGGTTTTGTACTTTTGTTTTACCTTGACTTTTTTTCAAGAACCATATTTTTCTATTTTTTTATTTTTCTGTTTTCATTTTTGAGCGCCGAGTTGTAATTTTGAATGACAACATTAATTTTGCCATACAATGTACACATGATGACTCCTTTCCAGGTATTTAATACATGTCCCAATATGTGAAGGGGTAAGGCTACTTTCACACATCAGTTTTTTGCAATCAGGCACAATCCGGCGCTTTGCAGAAAAAACACTTCCTTTTTTTTTTTTCCGCCGGATGCGTTTTTTCTTCATAGACTTGCATTAGCTCCGGATTGTGCCGCATGGCCTTGCACTGCGTCCGGTTTTATGCCGGATGTGGCATATTTAGCCGATGCAGCGGCTGCATGGAACGTTGCTTGCAGCATTTTTTGTCTGCCGCGAAAAACTGCATCACGCCGGATCCTTCGCGATTTACAATGCAAGCCTATGGACGCCGGATGCGGCGTCCTGTGGCAAAAACCGCATCCGGCATGCTCAGTATCATACCGGATCCGTCAAAAAACGGACAGGCCGCATGGAAAAACGTATGCAACGGATTCGTTTTTTTCGCCGCATCTGTTGCATAGATTTTTGAGCCGGATTGAGCCTGATGCAAAAAAACTGATGTGTGAAAGCAGCCTTAAAGACCTATCTTTAGGATATTGTAGTTGTAGATAATCCCTTGAGCAAATACACCTCATTTATCTGTCAGGAAAACTAGCCTGATTACGTTTAGCAACTAGTCACCTCACTGGGATAATTAATTCAATATGGTGATTGGCTAATATGAGAACTTTTGATAAGGGATTTTTTTTTTTTTTCCTTCTCATTTGACTTTACAGACAAACCCGCACAAGACAATCTAGTCTCAGGCTAATGGTGTGTTTTTGTTATTTTTTTTTTTTTTTTTTTTTTATGTGCTACATATTTGTGAATCCATGCATTAAGTCCTCTTACATAGCCACGTTCTATATGTTGTCATTTATCTGTAGGGTTTTTTTTGTAGTCCCTTTATTTAGGTCCAATCCTCAAAAACGGCTCTGAAGAGCAGAAAAAGAGGTGGATTACTCCATTTTGTAGCGGGGACAAGATTGGCTGCTTTGCGCTAAGTGAACCAGGTTTGTAAAATGGTTATGGATACACTTGTGCTTGAAAGTTTGAGAACACTTCCAAATTTTCCATATTTCTGCATAAGGCTATGTGCGCACGTTGCGTAAAAACATGCAGTTACGCTGCGCTTTGTAGCGCAGCGTAACTGCATGCGTCCTGCTTCCCCTGCACAGTCTATGGAGATTGTGCAGGGGCCGTGCGCACGTGGCGTCTAAGAGCGCAGCGCTTCGGCTACTGCCGAAGCGCTGCGCAAAAAGAAGTGACATGTCACTTCTTTCCTGCGCTTTGCCGGCAGCTCCTGCTCTGTCTATGGCAGGAGCTGCAGGCAGAGCGCATGGAATCGGCGCTCACTACGGACATTTCTGCAGCGATCTAAAGCGCACATGTGCTCTTCAGATCGCTGCAGAAATATCTGCAGGGCTAGTACGCAACGTGCGCACATAGCCTAAATTTGACCTCAAATTAAATCAAATTTTCAGTAAAGTCCTAAAAAGTAGATAAAGAGAAAAACATTAGACTTCTAATTTTTTTTATTGAGGAAAATGATCTTTCACATGTTTGTGAGTGGCAAAATTATGTGAGCTTTTGTTTCAGTATCTAGTGTGACCCCCTCGTGCAGCAATAATTGCATTTAAACATTTCCGATAATTGCTGATTGGTCCTGCACATCGGCTTGGAGGAGTTTTAGCCTCTCAACTATGTCATGTTGGAGAATTTTCTTCCATGAACTGCCTGCTTGCAGTCCTTCCACCAAATTTCTATAGTATTAAGGCCAGGACTTTGATTTGTCCATTCTAAAACTTTTACTTTTATTCTTCTTTAATGGGAATTTGTCAGCAGGTTTTTGTAACCTTCTTCTAAGAGCAGAATGATGAAGGCAAAGAGACCTTGAATCCAATGATGTATCACTTAGATTACTGGGTGCAGCAGATTTAGCAATGCAGCAGAGCTAAGAAAGTTTCCCCCATTCACACCAGGCTCTCTATATACAATGTCTATAGCCAGTGAGCTGCTATTCACAGCAGGGGGATTGCCGAACTTGCTGAAATAGTCTGGCAATGATAATCTTCTGAAGCTAAAACATACATTGTAGGTAAACAGCACACAGTGTGATAGTGTTTGATAAAACTAAATATATAAGGAGTGAAAATGTGACTTTTGTGATTTCAGTTAAATATTGTGCTGCAAACCTTCGAAAGTTTTTGAATTTTTTAACGCAAACATTTTTCCCTCTTTAACCGAAGTATTGATAGAAGCCATTTTCTCCGAAGCTGTAGGAGGTTTAGTAGCGGTTTTCCTGTATTTAGTTTTGTCTAATTTTAAAGCCATAATTCGGTAGCCAACAATATGTGTCGAGTTTAGAGGCGGTATGTATACTATTGCTAGATCGGGAGTTGGTGATATGTACATGAGGGTCCATGCAGAGAGAGATGTTTTTTTTTTTAAATTCTTTATTTATACAACAGACCCTTACAGACCATATATCAGTCAGTTGGCAAAATAAACGAAAACAATTGGGGAGAATACATCTCAATACAAAGTCACCAACGTCTGGGCCAACCCAACAAATTGTCGAACGGGTCCGTTTTTTAACAAATTTTTATCAGAGGCAAGAAGGAGAAGTACCGAAAGGAGGCTAGAGAGCCTAAAGATCATTCAGACATCTCTCAACATAGAGTTCACACCAGCTGAGAGAGAAGAAAGGGGGGAGGAACTTAGAGGAAGAGTGGAAAGGGGAAGGAATAGGACAGAGCGGGAGGAAGGTAGAAGGTAGTAGGAGAGAAAAAAGAAAGGGAGAGAAAGCACACAGGGTATAGAAGCTCACGCAAAGCTCGCAGACCTAGGAACCAGCCGAGGGTCCACAGGGAAGAAAGGAAAGTGGGTACGAGTACGGAATCACGGAGGGGCCAGGGTCCGGGCCCAGCTGTAAAGAAGCCGGACTTTACATCCCGGCACTCCAGCCGGGACCAGGAAAAGATCCCCCCCGCCGGCCGCGCGCGACACAGCAAATATTACTTAGGAGAGAAAAGAAACGACCTTAAACTTTAAATCCCAGAGCACCTGTAAGGTAAACATTATGCACATGTCAACATTCAGTGCTGAAGAAATAACAAGGGGCACAATAATCAAGCTGTATCAGCCCCGTTCATCCAACGAAGAGGAAGGACCGCCCCCCCCCACCCCTCACCCTCCGCCTCACAGGGGTCGGGGGGTCCCAGGCGAGCCAATCCGGAACCGACACCTCGTCAATCCCCAGGAAAACGAACAGACCCGGTAGATCTGAGGGTCTCCTCAACGGATAGACAGCAGTTCCTTTGCGGGCTACAAGATGGAAGGGGTGTCCCCAGCGGTAGGTGGCGCCCGCTTCTTTGATTCGGAGTAATAGCGGGTGAAGTAGCCTCCTCATATATAGGGTACGACTGGAGACGTCTTGGAACAATGACACGAGTGCACCGTCCATCTCTATTGGGCCATGTGACCAAGCCCCTTGAAGGATCCGCTCCTTATCTCCATAATAATGGAGACGGCATAGGACGTCTCTGGTGTTGGAGGATGCCCTGGTGTAAGGGCGGGCCACCCTGTGGATCCTATCAAAGAGGTAGGTTGCGTCTTGGGGTCTGCCTGTGACAATATTAAAGATGGCCAGAGCATTGGAGCGCAGGAGTTCAGGCGACCAGTCCTCCGGAATTCCTTTCAGTCTGACATTATTTCTCCTGCTTCTGTTTTCTTGGTCATCCAGAAGCAGGGACATGTCTCTAATACATATGTTGGAAGCTTCCCAGTCTTTCTCCAAGCGCTCCAGTCTGCCCTCCATTGATCCCTGGGCCTGCTCAGAGGCCGTAATCCTGTCCTCCAGAACCCCCATCTCCTCCCTCACCGAGGACAGTGCTAACAGCTGGGCCTGTTCTATTCTAGAAGCCACCTCATCCAGATCTTTTTTGCTGGGGAGGGCGACGATAAGCTCCCTCAGGGCCTGGATATCCAGCATGTCAGGGGGGGAGGCCAAGGGGGCACCCAGGTTCCCAGAGTCGCCATCCCTCAGGCTGGGGGCGCCAGGGGGCCTGGAAGTGGACTGTGGCTCCCTTATGAAGGTACCTCCCGGGGTCTGCTCTCCATCTTTTCTCTGTGCGGGCCCCGCTGATTTGGACGTGGCTGGGCTCCCTCCATGAGCGGCAGTGCCTCCAGCCTCCTCCTCCCCCCTCTCCCCTTCACTTAGCTGGCGCTGCAGCCACGCTGCCTGCGGGGGCTTCCCCTCCACCACGCTCCCTGTTCCAGCCGTCGCCATCTTGCTTCTGCCGGCGCTGAGGGGTGCCGTTGCTGGGGAGGAGAGGAATCTTGTCAGACCTCCGGAGGATCCTCTGTCTGATGCCGGAACATGTACTGCAGGTGGCCGTTTCTTTGGGGGCATTGTGTCTGCGCGCGGCCGGCGGGGAAGAGTGTGCAAAGCTTTGGGCCCAGGAGCTCCGGCTCTGAGCGTCTTCACTCCTCCATGTCCAGGACACGCCCCCCCAGAGAGAGATGTTTGTCCCTGTGTATTGGATAAGGGAACAGTCTCACAAAACGTGAACTAGACTTCATCTATCCGTGCAGTTTCTCCAACGGATTAGAGATCGTTTGGAGACATCACATTTAATGCTTCAAATCCGTTGTACTGGTGTACATAGGCTAAATCGTGATAATTCTGTCACTGCAAATACTTCTGAGCTCAGTAACCACCCATGTTAAGGCCATACTGCTACCAATACCAAGGGGATATAGCTAATATTTACCTGCATGTGAAGCATTACACTGGCATAACAATATAAGCTAAGCAATTGAAGATATACACTTATACATGCAAAGACGAGGGAGCCCATATTGGTTAACTGGCAATCGTCATTGTGCTTTGGAGCAAAAATACTGTCCTCTTGTTGTTTTTAGGTAATGGCAGTGATGCAGGTGCAGCAAGTACCGTGGCCAGGCTGGTTGGGGATGAGTGGGTTCTGAATGGAACAAAATCCTGGATTACGAATGCATGGGATGCCTCCGCAGTGGTTGTTTTTGCTACAACAGATAAGTCCATGAAACACAAAGTGAGTGACCAAAGCGGATATATAAATAAGAATGGTTTTATACTGATATTACGCCTTCTATGATAATGAAATGTTTTGCTCTATTCTAAGTTACTAGGTTATTACCTCTGACAAAATCAGCAAAAATATATTGACACCCATAAAAATCTCACTAGCCCCTACTGTTGTGGTAAAGTCATTTCTAGTGTCAAAATATGATTCTTTTGTCTTTTAGTAATGATTTTTAGTTGTTAAAAATTACTACAAACCATGCATTTGTAAAAAATAAAATGTAATGCAAATGTAGTGTGGTGGTGGTGCTACTGTTTTTTTTTTTTTATTATTATTTTTTTTTAAGAATTACTATTACCATTTAGGAATCATATATACAGTAAGCAACTCTTTGCTCTGTGGTCAT
Source organism: Anomaloglossus baeobatrachus (assembly GCF_048569485.1). NCBI lineage: Eukaryota > Metazoa > Chordata > Amphibia > Anura > Aromobatidae > Anomaloglossus > Anomaloglossus baeobatrachus. The sequence continues at coordinate 695,888,468 of NC_134353.1, forward strand.
AGATACATATAGGTAGTATTTTTTTACATTTTTTTTTAACTACATTTATAAACCCATTGTTCAGAATTGTGCCCAGCATATACTTTAACACAGGTCTCTCGCTATGTACATATGAGGGATTGTCCTGTCAGTTACATGCAGCAGAACTTTAAAGTACCGTATTTTCTTTGTGGCTCCATTGGGAGACCCAGACAATTGGGTGTATAGCTTCTGCCTCCGGAGGCCACACAAAGTATTACACTTAAAAGTGTAAACCCCTCCCCTCTGCCTATACACCCCCCCGTGCATCACTGGCTCCTCAGTTTTTATGCTTTGTGTTGAAGGAGGCACACATGCACGCAAGCTCCACTATTTAGTCAGCAGCAGCTGCTGACTATATCGGATGGAAGAAAAGAGGGCCCATAACAGGGCCCCCAGCATGCTCCCTTCTCACCCCACTCTGGTCGGCGGTGCTGTTAAGGTTGAGGTACCCATTGCGGGTACAAAGGCTGGAGCCACATGCTGTTTTCCTTCCCCATCCCTTAGGGGCTCTGGGTGAAGTGGGATCCTAACCGGTCACCATGCACTGGGACCGTGCTCCCTCCGCAGCCCCTGGGGGAATCTGCTGGACAGGAGACCGGGTATCGTCAGGGACAGGCCCTGCTCCTCTGAGGTACTCTGTGTCCCCTTGGGGACGGCGCATAGAGCGCCTGTGTAATGGACGCTGCAGCAGCTGCTGGGTGTGTTTGTGCGCCGGGACTACCGCGCTGACCGCGCTTGTTTGCCGGCCGCGCTTATAACTTTAGTCCCCGGCTTTTGCGGCCTAGTACCGCATACTCCCGCCCCCGGGCCTGCCAGTCAGGGGTAAGGGCGGGACGCTGCACTGGACGTCAGCGCTGAGGGCTGGAGCATACTTAGTATCCTCCTCCCCCCTCACTGAGCACCGTGGGGCACCAGATTCCCGCACTTTCTGAGGCACGCCCACGGCTCCCTCCTCCTCTCAGAACGCTGGCAGCCATTCCTATCAGCACTTCTGACGCTGGAGAACTTCAGAGGGGAGACCACACCGAGCTCCACAGCTCTGGGAGGCCCAGGCAGGGAATCTGGTGGTCACACAACCGCTGAGGGCGGTCGGTAAGCCGCACCTGTTACTAGGTGCTGGCCCCCCTGGGTGCCGAAGTGTATATTTATATGCTTATATTGTATACATTTACTCTGTACGGCCGCACTATTTGCTTTGGCTATATACCCTCACTGATTGCTCTAAGAGGAGACAACAGCATGTCGTCCGCAAAAAGCAAGGGTGCCAAGGCACAGGTCTATTTTGCAACCTGTACCTCATGTGCGGCTATGCTACCTGCAGGTTCCACCTACCCTCATTGTGTGCAATGCTCGGCCCCTGTGACACTCACTCAGCCGGAGCCTCAGCCACTGGTGGGACCCTCGGCCCAGGTGGAACCACCTGCTACCACTGTCCAGGTGACAGGGACAGAGTTTGCAGTATTCGCTGACAAACTTTCTGAGTCTATGGATAGATGGTCTGCTAAGATACTAGAAGCTTTGCAGTCCAGACTGGTAACACAGGCCCTGGGCACTGTTGAATCATTGCTCTCAGACCCCCCTCGGTCGGCGCAGCAAAGTGCTCCTGGGGAGACTCATAGGTCCCACGGTGAGGACTCTGACACGGACCGCAGTCCCAGACGGCTAAGCGGGCTCGCTGGGAACTTCCCTCGACTTCATCACACTGCTCAGGGTCTCAGCATGAGGACTCTCTGGAGGATGAAGCGGAGGTGGCAGATCAGGGCTCTGATCCTGACGCCGCTCTCAACCTTGATACACCTGAGGGGGACGCCATAGTAAACGACCTTATAGCGTCCATCAATCAGGTGTTAGAACTTTCTCCTCCAGCTCCTCCGATTGAGGAGTCAGCTTCTCAGCAGGAGAAATTCCAATTTAGGTTTCCCAAACGTACACTGAGTGCGTTTCTGGATCACTCCAACTTCAGAGATACAGTCCAGAAACACCGAGCTTTTCCGGATAAACGCTTTACTAAGCGCCTTAATGACACACGTTATCCCTTTCCCCCTGACGTAGTCAAGCGTTGGGCTCAGTGTCCCAAGGTGGATCCTCCAGTCTCTAGACTGGCGGCTAGATCCATAGTTGCGGTGGCAGATGGCTCATCACTCAAGGATGCCACTGACAGGCAGATAGAGCTCCTGATGAAATCCATCTATGAAGCTATAGGCGCGTCCTTTGCTCCGGCATTCGCAGCCGTATGGGCACTCCAAGCTATCTCAGCTTCTCAGTCTGAGATTAATGCAGTCACACGAACCTCTACTCCGCAAGTTGTGTCCTTAACCTCTCAGGCGTCGGCGTTTGCGTCCTACGCCATGAATGCTGTCCTGGACTCTGCTAGCCGTACGGCGGTAGCATCCGCCAATTCAGTGGCAGTCCGCAGGGCCATGTGGCTACATGAATGGAAGGCAGACTCTGCTTCCAAAAAGTTCTTAACCGGTTTGCCATTTTCTGGCGACCGCCTGTTTGGCGAGCAATTGGATGAAATCATTAAACAATCCAAGGGAAAGGACTCGTCCTTACCTCAGTCCAAACCAAACAGACCTCAACAACGGAAGGTACAATCGAGGTTTCGGTCCTTTCGGCCCTCAGCCAGGTCTCAATTCTCCTCGTCCAACAGGCCACAGAAGGGTCAGAGGAACTCTGATTCATGGCGGTCTAAGTCACGTCCAAAAAAGACCGCCGGAGGAACCGCTACCAAGGCGGCCTCCTCATGACTTTCGGCCTACCCAAACCGCATCCTCGGTCGGTAGCAGGCTCTCCCGCTTTTGCGACGCCTGGTTGCCACATGTCCAAGACCGATGGGTGAGAGACATTCTGTCTCACGGTTACAGGATAGAGTTCAGCTCTCATCCTCCGACTCGTTTCTTCAGAACATCTCCACCCCCCGAGCGAGCAGATGCTCTTCTTCAGGCGGTGAGCACTCTGAAGGCAGAAGGAGTGGTGATCCCTGTTCCCCTTCAGCAATGGGGCCAAGGTTTTTACTCCAACTTGTTTGTGGTGCCAAAAAAGGACGGATCTTTCCGTCCCGTTCTGGACCTCAAACTGCTCAACAGACACGTGAAAACCAGGTGGTTCCGGATGGAATCTCTCCGCTCCGTCATCGCCTCGATGTCCCAAGGAGACTTCCTAGCATCAATCGACATCAGGGATGCTTATCTCCACGTGCCGATTGCACCAGAGCATCAGCGCTTCCTGCGTTTCGCCATCGGGGACGTACACCTTCAGTTCGTGGCACTGCCTTTCGGCCTGGCGACAGCCCCACGGGTCTTCACCAAGGTCATGGCAACAGTGGTAGCAGTCCTACACTCTCAGGGACACTCGGTGATCCCTTACTTAGACGATCTTCTTGTCAAGGCCCCCTCTCGGGTGGCATGCCAACACAGCCTGAACATTGCTCTGGAGACTCTCCAGAGATTCGGGTGGATCATCAATTTCCCAAAGTCAAAATTGACACCGACCCAATCGCTGACATATCTCGGGATGGAGTTTCATACTCTCTCAGCGATAGTGAAACTTCCGCTGGACAAACAGCGTTCACTACGGACAGGGGTGCAATCTCTCCTTCGAGCCCAGTCGCACCCCTTGAGGCGCCTCATGCACTTCCTAGGGAAGATGGTGGCAGCAATGGAGGCAGTTCCATTTGCGCAGTTTCATCTGCGTCCACTTCAATGGGACATTCTCCGCAAATGGGACAGGAAGTCGACGTCCCTCGACAGGAACGTCTCCCTTTCTCGGGCAGCCAAGGCCTCCCTTCAGTGGTGGCTTCTCCCCACTTCTTTGTCGAAGGGGAAATCATTCCTGCCCCCATCCTGGGCTGTGGTCACGACGGACGCGAGTCTGTCAGGGTGGGGAGCGGTCTTTCTCCACCACAGGGCTCACGGTACCTGGACTCAGCCAGAGTCCTCCCTTCAGATCAATGTTCTGGAGATAAGGGCAGTGTATCTAGCCCTAAAAGCGTTCCAGCCGTGGCTGGAAGGCAGGCAGATCCGAATTCAGTCGGACAACGCCACGGCGGTGGCATACATCAACCACCAAGGCGGCACACGCAGTCGACAAGCCTTCCAGGAAGTTCGGCGGATTCTGCTGTGGGTGGAAGCCACAGCCTCCACCATCTCCGCAGTTCACATCCCGTGCGTAGAAAACTGGGAAGCAGACTTTCTCAGTCGCCAGGGCATGGACGCAGGGGAATGGTCTCTTCACCCGGACGTGTTTCAAGAGATCTGTTGCCGCTGGGGGATGCCGGACGTCGACCTAATGGCGTCCCGGCACAACAACAAGGTCCCGGCATTCATGGCACGGTCTCAAGATCACAGAGCTCTGGCGGCAGACGCATTAGTTCAGGATTGGTCGCAGTTTCGACTGCCTTATGTATTTCCTCCTCTGGCACTGCTGCCCAGAGTGTTACGCAAGATCAGGTCCGACTGCCGCCGCGCCATCCTCATCGCCCCAGACTGGCCGAGGAGGTCGTGGTACCCGGATCTGTGGCATCTCACGGTGGGTCAACCGTGGGCACTACCAGACCGACCAGACTTGCTGTCTCAAGGGCCATTTTTCCATCTGAATTCTGCGGCCCTCAACCTGACTGTGGCCATTGAGTCCTGGATCCTAGCGTCTTCAGGGTTATCTCAAGAGGTCATTGCTACTATGAGACAGGCCAGGAAACCAACGTCCGCCAAGATCTACCACAGGACGTGGAGGATCTTCTTATCCTGGTGCTCTGATCAGGGTTTTACTCCCTGGCCATTTGCCTTGCCCATTTTTCTATCCTTCCTTCAATCCGGAATGGAAAAGGGTTTGTCTCTCGGCTCTCTTAAGGGACAAGTCTCGGCGCTCTCTGTGTTTTTTTCAAAAGCGTCTAGCCAGGCTTCCGCAGGTACGCACGTTCCTTCAGGGGGTTTGCCACATAGTCCCTCCTTACAAGCGTCCGCTAGAACCCTGGGATCTGAACAGGGTGCTAACGGCCCTTCAGAAACCACCTTTCGAGCCAATGAGGGATATTTCTCTTTCACGCCTTTCGCAGAAGGTGGTCTTCCTAGTGGCAGTCACATCACTTCAGAGAGTGTCTGAGCTAGCTGCACTGTCATGCAAAGCCCCCTTCTTGGTATTTCACCAAGACAAGGTGGTTCTGCGTCCGGTTCCGGAATTTCTCCCTAAGGTGATATCCCCTTTTCATCTCAATCAGGATATCTCCTTACCTTCTTTTTGCCCTCATCCAGTTCACCAATGTGAAAAGGATTTGCACTTGTTAGATCTTGTGAGAGCACTCAGACTCTACATTTCTCGTACGGCGCCCCTGCGCCGCTCGGACGCGCTCTTTGTTCTTGTCGCTGGCCAGCGTAAAGGGTCGCAGGCTTCCAAGTCAACCTTGGCTCGGTGGATCAAGGAACCAATTCTTGAAGCCTACCGTTCTTCTGGGCTTCCGGTTCCTTCAGGGCTGAAAGCCCATTCTACCAGAGCCGTGGGTGCGTCCTGGGCATTGCGGCACCAGGCTACGGCTCAGCAGGTGTGTCAGGCGGCTACCTGGTCGAGTCTGCACACTTTCACGAAACACTATCAGGTGCATACCTACGCTTCGGCAGATGCCAGCCTAGGTAGGCGAGTCCTTCAGGCGGCGGTTGCCCACCTGTAGGAAGGGGCCGTTTTACGGCTCTTTTACCGAGGTATTCTTTTACCCACCCAGGGACTGCTTTTGGACGTCCCAATTGTCTGGGTCTCCCAATGGAGCGACAAAGAAGAAGGGAATTTTGTTTACTTACCGTAAATTCCTTTTCTTCTAGCTCCTATTGGGAGACCCAGCACCTGCCCCTGTTCCCTTCGGGCTGTTGTTCTTTTGTGTACACATGTTGTTCATGTTGAATTGTTCTTGGTTCATGGTTTTCAGTTCTCCGAACATCCTTCGGATTGAATTTACCTTAGACCAATTTATAAGTTTCCTCCTTCCTGCTTTTGCACCAAAACTGAGGAGCCCGTGATGCACGGGGGGGTGTATAGGCAGAGGGGAGGGGTTTACACTTTTAAGTGTAATACTTTGTGTGGCCTCCGGAGGCAGAAGCTATACACCCAATTGTCTGGGTCTCCCAATAGGAGCTAGAAGAAAAGGAATTTACGGTAAGTAAACAAAATTCCCTTCTTTCGGATCACACATATAGGGATGGGGAACATACATATTCCATGATGGGGGTCATATATACCTGGAATGGACCCAGAATGGGGGATATGCGTACAGAATTTGGGGATATTACCTCCATAACAGTGTCAGCAGCAGACCTACCCCCCATAACAGTGTGCCATGACCACATTTTTTTTACTTTAAATTTTTTTTCTATTTTTTCCTCCTCTAAAACAAGGGTGTGTCTTATAATCAGGTGCGTCTTATAGTCCGAAAAATACGGTATATTTTCTCCAAAGCATCATAGAATTTAAAATTATTTAGTATATAGAGACATAATAATAATAATCACCACAAAACAGTATTGTCTAGTTCTTTCTGTAGGTTCCAATAGTTATGCCCAGAATTTATGGTACAGTATCAGTCAAACGTTTGGATACATCTGCTCATGCAATACTTTTCTTGTTCTCTAAGGAATGTGAACATTGAAGACTCAGACTGAAGGCAGCAAAACCATGAATGAACATGGTTGAAACGACTAATATATGTGTACACCTTAGGTTCTGCAAAGTACCCGATTTACCGTTGGTATTCTCTAAAGCAGGGGTCCCAACCTGCCGATCAGGGCTGAAATCTATTCCACATTCTTCTAAGCCAGAATATAACAAGAATCATTCAATTAAGCAAAGAGAACCAGCAGGCCATCATTGATGTCTAACATGAAAATCTGTAAAATTGCTAGAATCGTGAAGGTATCCTTATGTGCTCATGAAATTCATCAATCGCCATGATTAAAGTGGCTCTCTTAAGGATCGCCCCTGGAAAGGAAAACTAAGAATTATTATTACTGCAGAAGATACGTTAATGACCTCAAATAACAGTCCTTATAAAAGATGCACATACATCATGTAGTAGGCCCATCTTCATCCACTGTCCTGAGGAGAATGCAAGAAGCAGGCCTTTATGGCTAAATTACTGAAAAAAAGCCACTTCTTAGAACCACAAACAAAGAGAGACTTGTTTTGGCCAAGCAACACAAGGACTGTACTTTAGATCAGTGGAAATCTGTACTGTGATGTGATGAGTCAAACTTTGAGGTTATATGTACCAACTGCCATGTCTTTGTGAGAATGCAGAAAAGGTGAGCAGATGGTTTTTACATTGTGGTGACCATAGTGAAGCATATATCGGGAGTTGTGATGGTATGGGGGTGCTTTGCTGGTGACACTGTTGGTGATTTATTCCAGATTAAAGGCACAATTGCCTAGGATGGCCTCCACAGCATTACCATACCATATAATTTGATACGTGGTGTGTTCATCAGCTGTGTTGCAAAAGAATAATGAGCTAAACACTCCTCCAGGCCACGTAAGGCGTATGTAACCAAGATGGATAGAGATGAAGTGCTGCTTCAGATAACATGGCCTCCAGAATCGCCCAACCTCAACCCAATTGAGATGGTTTTAAAATGAGTTTGACAACAGATTGAAAGCAAGGCAAAGCAACCAAGTGCTCAGCACCTCAGGGAATTTCTTCAAGATTGTTGGACAACCATTGCATGTAACAACTGAAGCTGCTTGAGAAAATGACAAGTGTATGTAAAGCTTTTATCAGAGTAAAAGGGAGTACTTTGAGGAATCTAAGGTTTAATACAAATTCAGTTTTTTTCATGTGCTCCTTTTCGTTTTGCTGCCTTCAGTCTGAATCGACAATGTGCACATTCCAATAAGAACAAGAAACCATTACATAAACTGGGGTGTCCAAACTTTTGACTGGTACTGTTCTCTTGCCGTGGGATATACTGTCTGTTATCACCAGGTCACCGCAGTCACTCCCCATTCAGAAAGACAGCGTGGACAGGCAGTGGACGGCCTCTTTTTATTCTCCGCACTCCTGATCTCCTAGGTGTTAGATCAGAATATCAACCTGGAGTCTGACTTCCTACTGCACATGCTCACAGACTGCTGTCCTATTCACACTCTACACAGGTTTCTGTCAGTGTAATAAGACAGTAGCCATTTTTATGTACTAGTCTGATTGATTTGCCAATTAATGGTAGGGATCTATGGCTTTTCATTTATTCATATTGTTTCTACTCCCAAAGAACATGACTTTCATACCCCTTAGCACAATAAATGTGATAACAGTAGATGAACTTTAGGCGTTTATTGATACATGTAACCTTACACATAATTTGTATATTTCCAGGGTATTAGTGCTTTTTTAGTTGAAATGCCAACCCCGGGCCTTTCTCTTGGCAAGAAAGAAGATAAATTGGGAATCCGGGCTTCTTCCACGGCCAATTTAATTTTTGAAGACTGTCGCATACCACGTGAGAATCTTCTAGGACAGACTGGAATGGGCTTCAAAATTGCTATGGTAAAAAATATTCTTTGCATATCCACTTATCTGTGATATTTGATTATACATATTCTATTCTTTCAGCAAACTTTAGATGGCGGGAGGATCGGAATTGCATCTCAAGCTCTTGGCATTGCTCAGGCCGCCCTGGACTGTGCTGTAGACTATGCAGAGAAAAGGTTTGCATTTGGATCACCAATTACCAAGTTGCAAGCTATTCAGGTACAGAATCTAAATTGCTACTTGATGTATGCGCTTTAGTGCAGGCCATTTTTTTTTTTATATATTTTCATCTCCCCCTCTCAGTTTAAGCTGGCGGACATGGCTCTGGCACTGGAGAGTGCAAGGCTCCTGACCTGGAGGGCTGCAATGCTGAAGGATAATAAGAAGCCTTTTACCAAGGTTGGATGTCCTTCATCTTGAAGTGTGAATAGCACATTGTGCTTTGTTCTAACTTCTTTTCTTTTACTAGGAAGCTGCAATGGCGAAACTAGCAGCGTCTGAGGCTGCTACACAGATATCACACCAGGTATGTGTAAAGGTTTCCTAATGCTTCAGCTGCTTATAACATACAAGAGACTGAGCACAGAGAATGCACCAGATATTCTGTCCCAAGGGAAGGAGTTTTAGTGTGGAAACTTGAAAAGGTATTTATTGCCTGTCTGAAGGACATAATTGGATTTAGCAAAAAAAAGTATCCATTTTTTTTTGTTCTCAGCCAACATCATATGAGCAATTTCTACCTGTTTACTCCACTTGAGAGTTGAATAAAATTATACCTTGACATCTGTGATCCAACATCTTTTCCAGAGAAATATCAATGGTTGTTAACATATAAATGAGCTGTTGAGATCTGTGGGCTGGACATAGATCTCCCTCAGTCCGCCTCCAGAGCTCATTTTAAAATAAAGGCGGCATTACCAGTGTGAGACATGTAATCACAGTCTGCTCTTCCGATCTCACTGAAGAGCTGAGTGGAATTATAAGGCTATGTCCACACACTGCGTTTTTACCTGCATTTTTTTGGGCGTTTTTGCTGCAGAAATTTCTTGAGAAAATGGTTGTACCTTTCTGCAGACATTCCCCAGCAAAACCTATGGAAGAAAAAATTAGCTGTGCGCACACTGCGTTTTTTTTCTCAAGAAAATTTTTTCAGTAGATTTTCTTGAGAAAAAGAATGTGCATGTCACTTCTTTTCTGCAGCTAACTGCGTTATTCACTCCATTGACTGTAATGTAATCATGATATAGCGCAGGGAATAACGCAGGTAGCAAATTATGTGCGTTTCGTTGCGTTTTCCTGCGTTATTCCCGCGTTATTTTGCATTTATCAGGACATAATGTTCATCACTGCCCTGCGTTTTGCAGGGAAGTGATGTCATTATGACAGGAAGAGGAAGCGGAGCAGAGAGTAAACACACACATCACACTCACACACAGACGTATAGAATACAAATAGAAATCATACGTACATATTTAAAATAAAAAAACAAAAAAAAAGTGTGCTCCGCCGTATTTTTACCGTCCAGCCAAGGTAAACACACAGCGGTAGCCTGGTATTCTCAGGCTGAGGAGGGCGACGGCCATGGTTAATGAACCCCCCCGCCGCCGAGAATAGCCCGTCGCTGCCTCGAGACTGTCGCATCCATTATGTGTCCCCGACTCTTCCCGATTGCCGTCATGCGGTGGCAATCAAGGTAATAACGAGTTAATAGCAGCGCATCGCTGCCACTAAGTCCAAGCCTAATCATGGCAGCGTCCATGAGACAGCTTTCATGATTAACCCGTAAGTAAAGTGAATAAACACACACACACCAAAAAATCCTTTATTTTAAATAAAACACAAAAAAGCCCCTCTTTCACCATTTTATTAAACCTCCAAACACACAGCTCCGGCGTAATCCACGCAGGTCCCATGACGCTTGCAGACTGATCCAGCAACGTCTGACACATAGTAATCAATGCAGCCTCTTAACGAGCCTGCAGAGGTAACCACAGGCCATTTCTCACGGTCGGTAATGTGAACACACTACCAGTCGCGAGAACTGCAGTGTGTCCTCACAGGGACTCTTATCTATTGATTCTCTATCTATCCATCTACCTATTATCTATCTATCCATTATCTATCTATCTATTTATCTATCTATCTGTCTATCAGTCTCAGTCTATCTATCCTTCTATCTATCCTTTATCTATCTATCAGTCTATACATCTATCCATTATCTATTTATCTATCTATTCATCTATCCATCTATCTACCTATCCATTATCTATTTATCTATCCATTATTTATCTATCTATCTAGCAATCTATCTATTCATCTATCCATCTTTCTATCTATCCATCTATCTATCGAATATCTATCTATTATCTATATTATTTATTGCTGTTGAAGCATTAAAAAACGCAGGGTCCAACCTACAAAAAACGCACCAAAACGCGTGCGTTTTTTGGTGCGTTGTTGGTGCGTTTTTTTATCTCAGGTGCGCTAATCCTTCACTCAAGAAATTTCTTAAGAAAAATCCTTTTTCTAGTGCGCACAGAGCCTAACTATCACAATCCAGCGGAGCTGAGCTTTGTCCCATTGCAAACACATTTGGAGCTTCAGTTGACCTCTCATAGTGTTTCAGCTTCCATTTCACAGGCAGCCAGAATGAGGGGAAGTGCAATAAAACAGCGTTTGATGGCATTGTGAGAAGAGAGCTGCAGCTGCAAAGGTATTTGTAAGCTGACAAAGTTCAGGTTTGCTGTACTAAGTTATAATCACACTCACCTCTTCAGTGAGATCAGACTGTCAGTCTTTTCATAGTCTGGTAATGGCCCATTTTATTTAACATAAGCTTTGCAGTGGACACATGGACGGCTCATTTACATATTATGGAAAACGTGGAATGAAAACATAAGATTTACAAATATCAATGTATCATTTTATTCAACTTTTTATGCCCTTCATGCCTATGTAGACTGCTTAGGAGGGTTGATCATACTGACAGCCTATAAACATTGTAAGAATATGAGTGCAGCACTTCCTTCGTCAGCTATATTGGATAGCCCATAAATATTGTAATCCTGGAAAACATAACTACTGAACTTACATCCCCAGTTCTCTGTCATGGGCTTTCCATAAAATTATTTGGGTTTTACCACTGCTCACAATGTATTTATTGATCTTTCTAGGCTATTCAGATTCTTGGTGGCATGGGGTATGTGACCGAGATGCCTGCTGAACGTCATTACAGAGATGCACGAATCACTGAAATATACGAAGGGACCAGTGAGATCCAAAGACTTGTAATAGCCAACCAACTCCTTAAAGAGTATCAGCAGTAAATCAGCAGAAGAAAAAATAAAACTTACCAAAATGCCTTAAATCTGGGCCAAGCATCACATTTACTATTTCCAGCAAAGCCGTCCTTGCACCACGCCTTTGCCTTCAGGAATATGGAACACTACACTATAAATTGTATCAGGATCGTACAGAGACAAGAAATCCCTGCTATACTAATTTCACTGCACTGGAAAAACACATCAGGTCAATGACTAAAACGGCTGCAATTCTTCTATGGCTTTTTTTTTGTTGTTGTTTTTGGGGGGGTAGGGATGTATTTTTTAGTCTAATGCAGAAGTGGATTGAAAATGAATAGGAAATATAGGTCCTTTTTTGTTCTGGATCAGCTTCCAAATTTGCTTAAAAAAATTAGTGGTCCTTTTTCCAAAACTGTATATTTGAACCTCCGAAGCAGAAATAAATAAATCTGTAGTGTTATACATTCAATATAAGTGTAACCTCCAGGCATCACCGAAATCTCTGGCTCTATTCATTTATATGCCACATCTGGAGCATAGGTTTAATTACACAAATATTTGATGTCCTGTACCCATAGATTTCTGCGGGCCACATCTATGGCAAACGTCCTTTTAGCAAATTCAAATCTGAATACTAAATTGAAGCAAGAAATAAAGATATTATACTGTAATTGCATATGTATTTCTTTGGGATTTTTTGGCATATAGTTAACTGAGCATAAATTAAAAGTTTCAACCAATAACATGGATGGCATGTAAGAGAATAATGGGAGGCAAAGAAACAACTTTGTTCTCAGGCATTCTCAGGGTTCTCAGACATTTGACATGTCATAATCTTGTATTTCTGGAAATACACTTGGCAGAATTTTTTAGTGTTGCACAATGAACTTTCATTTCAATGAACTTTGCATAAATGAATACAAATAAATATAGGAAACTTTGTAATATATCTTATTTGAGAGAACAGCTGTATGTTGAGCCGTGAGAAACAAAGCAGTATCAGACGGATCCTTTTTCAGCCTAATCTTACAATAGAGCTGGATTTACAGCTACACTGCTCATTTCTGCTATATAATGCCTTCCATGCTGCTCCTGAGGAATGTGCTACATAGAAGAGCAGGAAGCCCTTATATCTGTGCACTGCGCATGAAATACTTCAAAGCAGTTAGTTTCCACCAAATAGCTGAGGGACAACTGAAAATAATAGACAGCCTGCAGAATGTAATTCCTAAAGTACATACACTTAACAGGTTATTCTGAAAAGTAACCTGAAGCTACAGGAATGTTTTCAAATAAATATACAATTTATTTTTTTTCTGCATTGTGTAAATGGAATTATGTAAATGCCCCATTCAGTTAAATTGCCCTGCACCTTTATGGAGAACGGGATGTGCATGTAAACTTTTAAATGGGTTGATTTCTTTTTAGAAAACTTTTGGGTGTAAGCTTCAGTAGTTATAAAAAAAGCAGCTATTACTTACCCTCCCATGTCCAGCACTGACTCTCCGCTGCTGCCCCAGTCGCTATTGTATGTCTACAGCACTGATAACACGCCAACAGCGCTGCAGCCAATTGGTGAGCTCAACAGCGCTGCAGCCAAGTGGTGAGCTCAGCGACTCGTGCCGTCTACATGTGCAGAGATGCTGAGCTCTGTGACAATTAGCAGCATTATTGATGTTTTGGTCGCTCTACAGCTAAACAGATACTGAGACAATACCAGAAACTCAGCACAGGCCCCATGGAGGGTTTTGTTTGAGGCTTTTATTATTATTATTATTATTATTATTTATTTCTTTGTCGCTCCATTGGGAGACCCAGACAATTGGGTGTATAGCTTCTGCCTCCGGAGGCCACACAAAGTATTACACTTTAAAAAGTGTAACCCCTCCCCTCTGCCTATACACCCTCCCGTGCATCACGGGCTCCTCAGTTTTATGCTTTGTGTGGAAGGAGGCACACATCCACTCATGAATTCTCAGATTAGTTATATCGGTTGGAAGAAAAGTGGGCCCCCACGGGGCCCCCGGCATGTTCCCTTCTCACCCCACTAAGTCGGCGGTGCTGTTAAGGTTGAGGTACCCATTGCGGGTACAAAGGCCGGAGCCTCATGCCGTCTCCTTCACCATCCCTTAGCGGCTCTGGGAGAAGTGGGATCCTGAGCGGTCATCCATCCACTGGGACCGTGCTCCCTCCGCAGCCCCTGTGGGAATCTGTCGGACAGGAGTTTATTTATCCTCAGGGACCGGGCCCTGCATCACTAAGGTACTCTGTATCCCCATGGGGGATGTGCATGGAGCGCCTTCATCCCGGACGCTGCAGCAGCTGCTTATTTGTGACGGCCGGCGGACTTCCGCGCCGACCGCACCTGTTTGTCGGCCGCGGTCTTAAATTTAGTCCCCGGCTTCAATTGCGGCCTAGTAGCAAAACTCCCGCCCCCGGGCCTGTCTATCAGGGGTAAGGGCGGGACGGCCGGCCTGACATCGGATGTGAGGGCCGGAGCATCCTGTATGTTTCCTCCCCCCTCACTGATCACTGTGGGGACTCCAGATTCCCGCACTTTTTCTAACGCCGCCCACAGCTCCACTCCTCCCCTGAGAGCTCCGGCAGCCATTTCTTTGGCATTCTGCCTGTGGAGGATTTCCTGGAAAGAGCTCTGCAACGCTGGGAGACCTAAGGCAGGGAATCTGGAGGACACACACTCCGCTTTTTAGCGGTCGGTAAGCCACACCGGTCACCCGGTGCTGGTCCCCTTAGGGTGCCGGAATAGATACTATATATATATTTATATATTTCTGTTCGGTCGGGCTGTATACCCTTCCCATATACCCTCAGTGATCACTCTCCTAGGAGACAACAGCATGTCGTCCACAAGGAGCAAGGGTGCCAAGGCACAGGGTTATTTTGCGACCTGTACCTCTTGTGCGGCTAAGTTACCTGCGGGTTCCACCTACCCTCACTGTGAGCAATGCTCAACCCCTGTTTTGCTTCCTCAACCCGAGCCTCGGTCACTAGTGGGCCCCTCGGCTCAGGTAGAACCCATTGCTCCCCCTGTCCAGGCGGCAGGGACAGAGTTTGCAGTTTTTGCTGAAAAACTCTCTGAGTCACTCTCACAATCCATGGCTCAGTCTATGGACAAATGGTCTGCCAAGCTGCTTGAAGCTTTGCAGTCCAGACCGGTCCTTACACAGGCCCCTGGCCCTGTTGGATCTTCACCTCCAGGCCCCTCTCAGTCCGCGCCGCAGCACGTTCCCAGGGGGGGCCCTAGGTCTCACGTGGAGGACTCCGGCCCGGACCACAGTCCCAGACCAGCTAAGCGGGCCCGCTGGGAATCTTCTCCGACTTCCTCACGCTGCTCGGGTTCCCAGCGTGAGGACTCTCTGGAGGACGAGGCGGACGTCGCAGCTCAGGGCTCTGACACTGACGTTGCTCTCAATCTTGATACACCTGAAGGGGACGCCATAGTAAATGACCTTATCTCGTCCATCAACCAGGTGTTAGATATCTCTCCCCCGCCGCCACCGGTAGAGGAGTCGACTTCTCAGCAGGAGAAACACCAGTTTCGGTTCCCTAAACGTACACGGAGTGCGTTTTTCGATCACTCTAACTTCAGAGATGCTGTCCAGAAGCCCAGAGCGGTTCCGGACAAGCGCTTTACTAAGCGCCTTACTGACACACGTTACCCCTTCCCCTCTGACGTGGTTAAGGGTTGGGCTCAATGTCCAAAGGTGGATCCCCCAGTCTCTAGATTGGCGGCTAGATCTGTGGTATCGGTTGCAGATGGATCATCGCTAAAGGATGCCACTGACAGGCAGATAGCGCTCCTGGTAAAATCCATCTATGAAGCCACGGGCGCGTCTTTTGCCCCGGCCTTTGCAGCCGTGTGGGCACTACAAGCTATCTCAGCTTGTCTGGCTGAGATTAATGCGGTCACACGTAATTCTGCTCCGCAGGTTGCGTCTTTGACTTCTCAGGCGTCAGCTTTTTCTTCCTACGCCATGAACGCAGTTTTAGACTCTGCTAGCTGTACAGCGGTGGCATCCGCTAACTCTGTGGCAGTCCACAGGGCCATGTGGCTGCGCGAATGGAAGGCAGACTCGGCTTCCAAGAGGTTCTTAACCGGTTTGCCGTTTGCTGGCGACCGCTTGTTTGGTGAACGATTGGATGAGATTATTAAGGAATCCAAGGGAAAGGACTCCTCCTTACCCCAGTCCAAACCAAAGAGACCTCAGCAACGGAAAATACAATCGAGGTTTCGGTCCTTTCGTCCCTCCGCCAAGCCCCAATCCTCTTCGTCCAGCAGGCCGGAGAAAGGCCAGAGGAACTCCTATGCGTGGCGGTCCAAGTCACGCCCCCAAAAGGCCGCAGGTGGCACTGCTTCCAAGGCGGCCTCCTCATGACTCTCGGCATCCCCGAACCGCATCCTCGGTCGGTGGCAGGCTCTCCCGCTTTTGCGACGCCTGGTGGCCACATGTTCAAGACCGATGGGTGAGAGACATTCTGTCTCACGGTTACAGGATAGAGTTCAGCTCTCGTCCCCCGACTCGTTTCTTCAGAACATCTCCGCCCCCCGAGCGAGCCGATGCACTTTTTCAGGCGGTGAACGCTCTGAAGACAGAAGGAGTTGTGACCCCTGTTCCCCTCCAGGAACATGGTCGCGGCTTTTACTCCAACTTGTTTGTGGTGCCAAAGAAGGACGGCTCGTTCCGTCCCGTTCTGGACCTCAAACTGCTCAACAGACATGTGAGCACCAGACGGTTTCGGATGGAGTCTCTCCGCTCTGTCATCGCTTCGATGTCACAAGGAGACTTCCTAGCATCGATCGACATCAAGGATGCTTATCTCCATGTGCCGATCGCACCCGAACATCAACGCTTTTTGCGTTTCGCCATCGGGGACGAACACCTTCAGTTTGTGCATTGCCTTTCGGCCTGGCGACAGCCCCACGGGTGTTCACCAAGGTCATGGCATCTGTTGTGGCGGTCCTACACTCTCAGGGCCACTCGGTGATTCCCTACTTAGACGATCTTCTGGTCAAGGCACCCTCTCAGATGGCGTGTCAAAACAGCCTTTCCGTCGCTCTGGCGACTCTCCAGCAGTTCGGGTGGATCATCAACTTCCCAAAATCCAAGTTGACACCGACCCAATCACTGACGTACCTTGGGATGGAGTTTCATACTCAGTCAGCAGTAGTCATGCTACCGCTGGACAAGCAGCTTTCGCTGCAGGCAGGGGTGCAATCTCTTCTTCAGGGTCAGTCACACCCCTTGAGGCACCTCATGCACTTCCTGGGGAAGATGGTGGCAGCGATGGAGGCAGTGCCCTTCGCGCAATTCCATCTGCGGCCACTCCAGTGGGACATTCTCCGCAAATGGGACAGGAGGTCGACTTCACTCGACAGGAACGTCTCTCTTTCCCTTGCAACCAAGACGTCACTTCAGTGGTGGCTCCTTCCCAACTCTCTATCGCAGGGAAAATCCTTCCTACCCCCCACCTGGGCTGTGGTCATGACGGACGCAAGCCTGTCAGGGTGGGGGGCGGTTTTTCTCCACCACAGGGCTCAGGGAACCTGGACTCCGATAGAGTCATCCCTTCAGATCAATATTCTGGAGATAAGGGCAGTGTATCTAGCCCTATTGGCCTTTCATCGGTGGCTGGAGGGCAGGCAGATCCGGATCCAGTCGGACAACGCCACTGTCGTCGCATACATCAACCACCAAGGCGGCACTCGCAGTCGTCAAGCCTTCCAGGAAGTCCGACGAATTCTGCAGTGGGTGGAAGCCACAGCTTCCACCATCTCCGCAGTTCACATCCCGGGCGTAGAAAACTGGGAAGCAGATTTTCTCAGCCGACAGGGCATGGACGCGGGGGAATGGTCTCTTCACCCAGACGTGTTTCGAGAGATCTGTCGCCGCTGGGGAACGCCGGACGTCGATCTCATGGCGTCACGGCACAACAACAAAGTCCCGGCATTCATGGCCCGGTCTCAAGATCACAGAGCTCTGGCGGCGGACGCATTAGTTCAGGATTGGTCGCAGTTTCGACTGCCCTATGTATTTCCTCCTCTGGCGATGCTGCCCAGAGTGCTGCGCAAGATCAGGTCCGACTGTCGTCGCGCCATTCTCGTCGCCCCAGATTGGCCGAGGCGGTCGTGGTACCCGGATCTGTGGCATCTCACGGTGGGTCAACCGTGGGCGCTCCCAGACCGCCCAGACTTGCTGTCTCAAGGGCCGTTTTTTCATCTGAATTCTGCGGCCCTCAACCTGACTGTGTGGCCATTGAGTCCTGGCTCCTAGCGTCCTCAGGGTTATCTCAAGATGTCATTGCCACTATGAGACAGGCCAGGAAACCAACGTCCGCCAAGATCTATCACAGGTCTTGGAGGATCTTCTTATCCTGGTGCTCTGATAAGGGTTTTTCTCCCTGGCCCTTTGCCTTACCCACTTTTCTTTCATTCCTTCAATCCGGAATGGACAAGGGTTTGTCTCTCGGCTCTCTCAAGGGACAAGTATCGGCGCTATCCGTATTTTTTCAAAAGCGTCTAGCCAGGCTTCCGCAGGTCCGCACGTTCCTGCAGGGAGTTTGCCACATAGTCCCACCTTACAAGCGTCCGCTGGAACCCTGGGATCTTAACAGGGTGCTAACGGCTCTTCAGAAACCACCTTTCGAGCCGCTGCGGGATGTCTCTTTATCACGTCTTTCGCAGAAGGTGGCATTTCTAGTGGCAGTTACATCGCTCCGTAGAGTGTCGGAGCTGGCAGCGCTGTCATGCAAAGCCCCCTTCCTGGTTTTTCACCAGGATAAGGTGGTTCTGCGTCCGGTCCCGGAATTTCTCCCTAAGGTGGTATCCCCTTTTCATCTCAATCAGGATATCTCCTTACCTTCATTTTGCCCTCATCCAGTTCACCAATGTGAAAAGGATTTGCACTCGTTAGATCTGGTGAGAGCTCTCCGGCTCTACGTGTCTCGCACGGCGCCCCTGCGCCGTTCAGATGCGCTCTTTGTCCTTGTCGCTGGCCAGCGTAAGGGTTCGCAGGCTTCCAAGTCAACCTTGGCTCGGTGGATCAAGGAACCGATTCTTGAAGCCTACTGTTCTTCTGGGCTTCCGCTTCCTTTGGGGCTGAAAGCCCATTCTACCAGAGCCGTGGGTGCGTCTTGGGCATTGCGGCACCGGGCTACGGCTCAGCAGGTGTGTCAGGCAGCTACCTGGTCTAGTCTGCACACTTTCACGAAACACTATCAGGTGCATACCTATGCTTCGGCAGACGCCAGTCTAGGTAGGCGAGTCCTTCAGGCGGCGGTTGCCCACCTGTAAGAGGGGGCCGTTTTTCGGCTCTTTTTATCGAGGTATTCTTTTACCCACCCAGGGACTGCTTTTGGACGTCCCAATTGTCTGGGTCTCCCAATGGAGCGACAAAGAAGAAGGGAATTTTGTTTACTTACCGTAAATTCCTTTTCTTCTAGCTCCTATTGGGAGACCCAGCACCCGCCCCTTTTTCCTTCGGGCTGTTTGTTCTTTTGTGTACACATGTTGTTCATGTTGAATTGTTCTTTTGGTTCATGGTTTTCAGTTCTCCGAACATCCTTCGGATTGAATTTACCTTAGACCAATTTATAAGTTTCCTCCTTCCTGCTTTTGCACCAAAACTGAGGAGCCCGTGATGCACGGGAGGGTGTATAGGCAGAGGGGAGGGGTTACACTTTTTAAAGTGTAATACTTTGTGTGGCCTCCGGAGGCAGAAGCTATACACCCAATTGTCTGGGTCTCCCAATAGGAGCTAGAAGAAAAGGAATTTACGGTAAGTAAACAAAATTCCCTTCTTTTATATTTTATACCCAAAAGTTTTCTGAAAAGCCACAACTCCTTTAAGAACATGGCCTAGTTTGGGCTGTAAGGACACAGCATATATTTTTTTGTTTTTTTAATTCATTGTTGCCTCCTGAAAGCCATAATCAAAATTCAATCCTATGAGGCTGTTTTCTTTTAGCACAGTTGTATTTTTTTTTTTTATTTTTCAATGCTATGCTTTTATTTGTGGTATATGTACTCCTCGACATTGAAATTGCAACACCAATAAAAAAAAGTTGTGGAATTATAAAAAGCACAGAATTGATGGACTCATTAAAGGGAATCTGTCAGCAGGTTTTTGCCATGTAAGCTGAAGCCAGATGCTGTAGGGGTCAAAAAAAACAAAACTCAACTATGCCTTTTATCAGGCTTTGTACTGTTGTTTACTAAAGCTAAAGACTTTATCACTTGGAGATTATCATTGCTAGATCTAGCTGGCACCTGCAGGGCAATCTGACAGCCACCCTGCTGATTGACACTGTACTGTGCAGTCTCTATTGAGAGCCTGGTGATTGCGGGACAGTTCCCTGAGCTTAGATACATGACTAAATCTAAAAATTCAGATTGTGTCAGAACAGCTGCAGAAAGTAATTATGTGATACACCTTTGGATTCAGAATCTCCTTGACTACATCATGCTGGTCTCACACGAGGTAGCAAAACCCTTCTGACAGATTCCCTTTAATGATATGTAAATTATGAAGAAAAAAAAAACGGTAAAATCTCTCAATTTATCAAGCTTCAAAAAGGAGCTCTACATGCAGAAATCCTTGCACTTAAACACCTTGTCTGCTCTCAATGAGGTTAATGGTTGTTGGAAGAATGTTCCAGATTCGCTGTTGACTGCTCCCTGTGCAATTGCCAACCAAGGAGTGCCCAGATGTGCTCGATGGGAGCCAAGCCTGGACGGTATTCTGCAGGTAATGGTTGCTTGTTTTAGCACAATGCAGTTTGGTGTTGAGTTCAAGAATGGCTCCTAGGAAACATTTACGCTCACTTGTGAAAGATTCTTCAAAGCATTACCCATGTGGTTTGTAGCTAGGTCCTGGATTATAGTGTGCAGCGGCATAACGTATGGCAGCCAGACCTTCTAGTTTTCATTCCAGGCACTATCAGCTCGGTGTTACATTGATTTGGTGGTGGAACCAGTGGTACGGCCATTTCTTCAGTGTCCCAGGAGCTGTTTTTCAACACGATACCAGGCTGCACGTTCATAATTCCATGACTTTTTTTTCTTGGTCTTGTACTTTTAATGTTGAGTGTATAACCACTACTTACCTTTTATTAATTCTTCAGTGTTCAACATGCAGTATAAATAAATTACCGTTATTCTGCAGTTCAGTGCAATTACAGTGATATTAGAGCTATATTTTTTCACATGTCACTACTTATGCACAATAAAACACTTGTTTTAACATTCTCTAAGGAGCCATAACTTTTTAAGTTTTTCATGAACGAAGCTGTGTGAGAGTTTGTGTTTTGTGATAAAAGTTTATTTTTACTTGTATGGTTCTAGTTTCACAAAGGTGTTTTTTTTTTTTTTTTGTAAGAAGCTTTACATTAAAGAAAATAATTAATTCCCCACAATGAAAGGGTGGGGGACAAAGGCAAGATTTTAGTATGAATTTAGTGTATATATAAAATAAATAAATAAATCTTTGTCTTTATAATGTGTTTTAAAGAAGAACCTTTCTTTGTCGCTCCATTGGGAGACCCAGACACTTAGGGTGTATAGCTATGCCTCCGGAGGCCACACAAAGTATTACACTAAAAGTGTAAAGCCCCTCCCCTTCTGCCTATACACCCCCCGTGCCTCACGGGCTCCTCAGTTTTTATGCTTTGTGCGAAGGAGGCTGACATCCACGCATAAGCTCCACAGCTTAGTCAGCAGCAGCTGCTGACTAGGTCGGATGGAAGAAAAGAGGGCCCATAACAGGGCCCCCAGCATGCTCCCTTCTCACCCCACTTTGTCGGCGGTGTTGTTAAGGTTGAGGTACCCATTGCGGGTACACAGGCAGGAGCCACATGCTGTTTTCCTTCCCCATCCCTTAATGGGCTCTGGGTGAAGTGGGATCTGGATCGGTCTCTGGGCTCTGGGTGAAGTGGGATCTGGATCGGTCTCTAGGCACTGGGACCGTGCTCCCTCCGCAGCCCCTGGGAATCTGCTGGATAGGAGCTGGGTATCGTCAGGGACAAGGCCCTGCTACTATGAGGTACTCTGTGTCCCCGTGGGGACCGCGCATGGAGCGCTGGTGCCATACACATTACAGCACTGCTGGGTGTGTTAGTGCGCCGGGGACTACCGCGCATGGAGCGCTTGTGCCATACACATTGCAGCACTGCTGGGTGTGTTAGTGCGCCGGGGACTACCGCGCTGGCCGCGCTTATATGCCGGCCGCGCTTATAACTTTAGTCCCCGGCTTCTGCGGCCTAGTATCGCATATTCCCGCCCACAGGCCTGCCAGTCAGGGGAAGGGCGGGACGCTGCACAGATCGTCAGCGCTGAGGGCCGGAGCATACATTAGTATCCTCCTCCCCCCTCACTCAGTACTCTGGGGCACTAGATTCCCGCACTTTTCTTGGGCACGCCCACGGTCCCCTCCTCCCCACAGAACGCCGGCAGCCATTCCTGTCAGCGATTCAGACGCTGGAGAGGAGAGACAACACAGGGAGACCCAGGCAGGGAATCTGGTGATCACACAAACCGCTCTGAGCGGTCGGTAAGCAGCACCTGTGGTGCTGGCCCCACTGAGTACCGAAGTGTATAAATATATATAGGCTTATAGGCTATACATTTGCACTGTACGGTCGCTCTGTTTGTTTTTGGCTATATACCCTCCTGGATTGTTCTCAGAGGAGACAACATGTCATCCGCAAAAAGCAAGGGTGCCAAAGCACAGGCGTACTTTGCAACCTGTACCTCATGTACAGCTGTACTACCGGCAGGTGCCACTGACCCTCATTGTGTGCAATGCTCGGCCCCTGTGGCACTTACTCAGCCGGAGCCTCTGCGACTGGTGGCCCAGGTGGATCCACCTGCTACCACTGTCCAGGTGACAGGGACGGAGTTTGCAGCCTTTGCTGACAAACTGTCTGAGAGTATGGATAAATGGTCTGCTAAAATACTGGAAGCATTGCAGTCCAGACCGGTGATTCAGGCCCCGGGCACTGTCCAATCCTTGACCCCTGGTCCCCCTCAATTGGAACAGCAAAGTACCCCTGGGGTAACCCATAGGTCCCAGAGTGAGGTCTCTGACACGGACCGCAGTCCCAGGCCGCCCAAGCGGGGTTGCTGGGAAATTCCCTCCACTTCATCACACTGTTCAGGGTCCCAGCAGGAGGACTCTCTGGAGGATGAAGCGGAGGTATCAGATCAGGATTCTGATCCTGAAGCCGCTCTCAACCTAGATACACCTGAAGGTGACGCAGTAGTGAATGACCTTATAGCGACCATCAATCAGGTGTTGGAGATTTCTCCTCCAGCTCCTCCAATTGAGGAGTCTGCTTCTCAGGAGAAATTCCGTTTCAGGTTTCCCAAGCGTACATTAAATATGTTTCTGGATCACTCTGACTTCAGAGAGGCAATCCAGAAAAACCGAGACTGTCCAGACAAGCGTTTTTCCATGCGCCTTAAGGACACACGTTATCCCTTCCCCCCCGAGGTTGTCAAGGGCTGGACTCAGTGTCCTAAGGTGGATCCTCCAATCTCCAGACTGGCGGCTAGATCCATAGTTGCAGTGGAAGATGGGGCTTCACTCAAAGATGCCACTGACAGACAGATGGAACTATGGTTGAAATCCATCTATGAAGGTATCGGCGCGTCTTTTGCTCCAGCATTTGCAGCCGTATGGGCACTCCAAGCTATTTCAGCTTGTCAGGCGCAGATTAATGCAGTAACACGTACATCTGCCCCGCAAGTGGTGTCCTTAACCACTCAGGCGTCGGCGTTTGCGTCCTACGCCATTAATGCTATCCTGGACTCGGCGAGCCGTACGGCGGTGGCATCCGCCAATTCGGTGGTACTCCGCAGGGCCATGTGGCTACGTGAATGGAAGGCAGACTCTGCTTCCAAAAAGTTCTTAATCGGTTTGCCATTGTCTGGCGACCGCTTGTTTGGTGAGCGATTGGATGAAATCATTAAACAATCCAAGGGAAAGGATTCATCCTTACCCCAGTCCAAACCAAACAGACCTCAACCACGGAAGGTACAATCGAGGTTTCGGTCCTTTCGGACCGCGGGCAGGTCTCAATTTTCCTCGTCCAAAAGGCCTCAGAAAGATCAGAGGAAGTCCGATTCATGGCGGTCTAAGTCACATCCTAAAAAGACCGCCGGAGGAACCGCTCCCAAAGCGGCCTCCTCATGACTCTCGGCCTCCTCAAACCGCATCCTCGGTCGGTGGCAGGCTCTCCCGCTTTTGCGACGCCTGGCTGCCACAAGTAAAAGACCGATGGGTGAGAGACATTCTATCTCACGGTTACAGGATAGAGTTCAGCTCTCGTCCTCCAACTCGTTTCTTCAGAACATCTCCGCCCCCCGAAAGAGCCGATGCCCTTCTGCAGGCGGTGTGCACCCTGAAGGCGGAAGGAGTGGTGATCCCTGTTCCTCTTCAGCAACGGGGTCACGGTTTTTACTCCAACTTGTTCTTGGTGCCAAAAAAGGATGGATCCTTCCGTCCCGTTCTGGACCTAAAACTGCTCAACAAACATGTGAGAACCAGGCAGTTCCAGATGGAATCGCTCCGCTCCGTCATCGCCTCAATGTCCCAAGGAGATTTCCTAGCATCAATCGACATCAAAGATGCTTATCTCCACGTACCGATTGCACCAGAGCATCAGCGCTTCCTGCGTTTCGCCATAGGGGACGAACACCTTCAGTTCGTGGCACTGCCTTTTGGCCTGGCGACAGCCCCACGGGTCTTCACCAAGGTCATGGCAACAGTGGTGGCAATCCTACATTCTCAGGGACACTCGGTGATCCCTTACTTAGACGATCTACTTGTCAAGGCACCCTCTCAAGGGGCATGCCAACACAGCCTGAACATTGCTCTGGACACTCTCCAGAGTTTCGGGTGGATCATCAATTTTCCAAAGTCAAATCTGACACCGGCTCAATCACTGACATATCTTGGCATGGAGTTTCATACTCTCTCAGCGATAGTGAGGCTTCCGCTGAACAAACAGCGTTCACTACAGACAGGGGTGCAATCTCTCCTTCAAGGTCAGTCACACCCCCTGAGGCGCCTCATGCACTTCCTAGGGAAGATGGTGGCAGCAATGGAGGCAGTTCCTTTTGCGCAGTTTCATCTGCGCCCACTTCAATGGGACATTCTCCGCAAATGGGACAGGAAGTCGACGTCCCTCGACAGGAACGTCTCCCTTTCTCGGGCAGCCAAAGCTTCCCTTCAGTGGTGGCTTCTTCCCACTTCTCTGTCGAAGGGGAAATCCTTCCTGCCCCCATCCTGGGCGGTGGTCACGACGGACGCGAGCCTGTCAGGGTGGGGAGCGTTCTTTCTCCACCACAGGGCTCAGGGTACTTGGACTCAGGCAGAGTCCTCCCTTCAGATCAATGTTCTGGAGATAAGGGCAGTGTATCTTGCCCTAAAGGCGTTCCAGCCGTGGCTGGAAGGCAAACAGATCCGAATTCAGTCGGACAACTCCACAGCGGTGGCATACATCAACCACCAAGGCGGGACACGCAGTCGGCAAGCCTTCCAGGAAGTCCGGCGGATTCTGCTGTGGGTGGAAGCCACAGCCTCCACCATATCCGCAGTTCACATCCCGGGCGTAGAAAACTGGGAAGCAGACTTTCTCAGTCGCCAGGGCATGGACGCAGGGGAATGGTCCCTTCACCCGGACGTGTTTCAGGAGATCTGTTGCCGCTGGGGCATGCCGGACGTCGACCTAATGGCGTCCCGGCACAACAACAAGGTCCCGACATTCATGGCACGGTCTCAAGATCACAGAGCTCTGGCGGCAGACGCTTTAGTTCAGGATTGGTCGCAGTTTCAACTCCCTTATGTGTTTCCTCCTCTGGCACTGTTGCCCAGAGTGTTACGCAAGATCAGGGCCGACTGCCGCCGCGCCATCCTCGTCGCTCCAGACTGGCCGAGGAGGTCGTGGTACCCGGATCTGTGGCATCTCACGGTCGGTCAACCGTGGGCACTACCAGACCGACCAGACTTGCTGTCTCAAGGGCCGTTTTTCCATCTGAATTCTGCGGCCCTCAACCTGACTGTGTGGCCATTGAGTCCTGGATCCTAGCGTCTTCAGGATTATCTCAAGAGGTCATTGCCACTATGAGACAGGCTAGGAAACCAACGTCCGCCAAGATCTACCACAGGACGTGGAAAATATTCCTGTCGTGGTGCTCTGCTCAGGGTTTTTCTCCCTGGCCATTTACCTTGCCCACTTTTCTGTCCTTCCTTCAATCCGGATTGGAAAAGGGTTTGTCGCTCGGCTCCCTTAAGGGACAAGTCTCTGCGCTCTCTGTGTTTTTTCAGAAGCGCCTAGCCAGACTTCCACAGGTACGCACGTTCCTGCAGGGGGTTTGTCACATCGTCCCTCCTTACAAGCGTCCGTTAGAACCCTGGGATCTGAACAGGGTGCTGATGGTTCTTCAGAAACCACCGTTCGAGCCAATGAGGGATATTTCTCTCTCACGCCTTTCGCAGAAAGTGGTTTTCCTAGTAGCAGTCACTTCACTTCGGAGAGTGTCTGAGCTAGCAGCGTTGTCATGCAAAGCTCCTTTCCTGGTGTTTCACCAGGACAAGGTGGTTCTGCGTCCGGTGCCGGAATTTCTCCCTAAGGTGGTATCCCCTTTTCATCTCAATCAGGATATCTCCTTACCCTCTTTTTGTCCTCATCCAGTTCACCAATGTGAAAAGGATTTGCACTTGTTAGATCTGGTGAGAGCACTCAGATTCTACATTTCTCGTACGGCGCCTCTGCGCCGCTCGGATGCACTCTTTGTCCTTGTCGCTGGCCAGCGTAAAGGGACACAAGCTTCCAAATCAACCCTGGCTCGGTGGATCAAGGAACCAATTCTCGAAGCTTATCGTTCCTCGGGGCTTCCGGTTCCCTCAGGGCTGAAGGCCCATTCTACCAGGGCCGTGGGAGCGTCCTGGGCCTTGCGGCACCAGGCTACGGCTCAGCAGGTGTGTCAGGCAGCTACCTGGTCGAGCCTGCACACTTTCACGAAACACTATCAGGTGCATACCTATGCTTCGGCAGATGCCAGCCTAGGTAGGCGAGTCCTTCAGGCGGCGGTTGCCCACCTGTAGGACGGAGCCGTTTACGGCTCTATTATGAGGTATTATTTACCCACCCAGGGACTGCTTTTGGACGTCCCAAGTGTCTGGGTCTCCCAATGGAGCGACAAAGAAGAAGGGAATTTTGTTTACTTACCGTAAATTCCTTTTCTTCTAGCTCCAATTGGGAGACCCAGCACCCGCCCCTGTTTTTTGTGTACACATGTTGTTCATGTTGAATGGTTTCAGTTCTCCGATATTCCTTCGGATTGAATTTACTTTAAACCAATTTATAATTTTTTCCTCCTTCTTGCTTTTGCACCAAAACTGAGGAGCCCGTGAGGCACGGGGGGTGTATAGGCAGAAGGGGAGGGGCTTTACACTTTTAGTGTAATACTTTGTGTGGCCTCCGGAGGCATAGCTATACACCCTAAGTGTCTGGGTCTCCCAATTGGAGCTAGAAGAAAAGGAATTTACGGTAAGTAAACAAAATTCCCTTCTTCAGAGTCTTCATATATGAAAAAAAAACAATGCTTATAGCACCAATTCAACTAATAATTGTAATCATAAAAATTATATAATTAAATGAAAAGTATTTTTTTTTTGTTCGGGGGCACACTGGAGTTTAAATTTACATTCAAATTGTAACAAGGCAAAACTCAATATTAATTTTCCTGAAGTCTGGGGATATTTTGCTCTCCTAGTGATATCGTAATGAAGGTTTGCTCTGGAGGTATCTGTGGTTAACACAATCCACTGTCTGGGAGCAAATGCCTTCCCTCTTTGAAAATTCATGCTCTTCAGCCACCATCTAGGGCAGGGGTCTCAAACTCGGCTGGGTGTATGGGCCACACAGAGGAAAAAAAAATAATTTGGGGGGGCCGCATTCTTTGCAGGACAAAGTGACATTTTTATTGGTACCATATATATATTTTTTTAACACACCTTTGGATCACTGATTTTGAACATTTTTCACTTGTTTATTATAATAAATGTGCACATTCTTTGTTTAAATATAAAAAAAAAAAATTTGGTAAAAAAAATGTCATGCCTTATTTTTTTTTTTTACATTTTATCCCTTTCTTGTAATTAATAGTGTTACAATTATCACTATATAGAAATTTTGGCCAACATCTTTTAGTAATGTGCCCATGCTTGCCCCCTTGTAGTATTGTGCCCTATCCTAGTCCCCATCCTATAGTAATGTCCCCAGCCTTGTCTTATCGTAATGTGCACATCCTGTAGTAATGTGTCCAGCCTTGTCCCCATCTTATAGTAATGTTCCCTACCTTTGTCCCCTTGTAGCAATCTCCCTATCCTGTAGTACTGTCCCCATCATATAGCTGTCCCATTCTATAGTAATGTGTCCATCCTACAGTAATATCCCTATCCTATAGTAATGTGCCAACCTTGTCCCCATCCTATAGTACTGTCCCATCCTATAGTAATGTCCCCATCCTATAGTACTGTCCCATCCTATAGTAATGTCCCCATCCTATAGTAATGTCCCCAGCCTTATCCCTATCCTATAGTAATGTTTCTCATCCTTGTCCCCTTGTAGTAATGTCCCTATCCTGTAGTACTGTGCCCATCCTAGTCCCCATCCTAGTCCCTATCCTATAGTAATGTCCCCAGCCTTGTCCCCATTCTATAGTAATGTCCCCATCCAATAGTATTATGCCATCCTTGTAATGTCCCCATCCTTTAGTAATGTGCCCACCTTGTCCCTATTCTATAGACTTGTGCCCACCTTGTCCCCATCCTGTAGTCATGCGCCCACCTTGTTCCTATTCTATAATCATTTGCCCACTTTGTCCCTATTCTATAGTAATGTCCCCATGCTGTAGTAATGGGTGTGGGGGGGGTGTAGTGGCGTCGGCGGCTGAAAGGGGGCAGGGGCGCCATAACTTACCGATCGCTCCCTTCACCTTCCACAGATGCTAGAGTGAAGCTGAGGGGCGGTTTCCGGCTCCAGATCCACAGTGACTGGAGAGATCGGTCACAAGGCCGGTCTCTCCAATCAGAGCTGGGGGCAGGTGAAACTGAGGTCACCCAGCTCCAGCCAATGATCGGTGCTACAGCTGCACTGATATGGCTGTATTTCAATGTTTCAGCCATTTTCTATGGCTGAAACATTACAGTGGCTGTGATTGGCTGACGAACGCCGCTCAGCCAATCAGCCTTCGTAGGTCCGGGGAGGAGAAACCACCCCTCCTGAGGTCTCCTCCTCCCCGAATCTAAGGTATTTGCAATGCAAAGCGATCGCAGCCACCGGGGCTCCGGGGCCGCGATCTCACCATGACATACTGGGTACGTCATGGGTCCTTAAGTACCAGGGAGCCATGACGTACCCAGTAAGTCATAGGTTGCTAAGGGGTTAATGTGCCGTCCTATACACACACACACACAAAACACCATTCTTCTCACCTGTCCCGCGTTCCCGCGGCTGCCTCATCTCTGCTTCGTGCGGCCCCCAGGCCCATGCCCCTGTTAACTATCACGGCCGGTGCAGGGGCCGCACGGGCCTGGGGGCTGTGTGTTTGAGACCCCTGATCTAGGGCAAACTTAGTATTGGGATAGACATTTTCTTGGTCAGTCCAGCTTGGTCTGTATTCCACATTTTTACAATTTCATTCACCCAAAATACAGCATTTATTGAAGACATCTCAAGGCCTAACACTCATTGCGTCCCTCCCTGACACAGACAACTTGGGTGTGAAATGTTGTCACAAATTATTGTTATATGGTAAGAATCTTCTCTGGTTGAAGGAAAATATTTATTACCATGGTGTTTACATGCACTGACATGTTTCTAAAAAAGCAATTGATTGTCTAAGTAGATGACTAGGCTTATGAAGTGATGGCCCAGGGGCACCTCTGGCTGTGTAGTCGTGGCACTGGTACTGAGGCAGACCCCTGGTTCCACCACTTCTTTAACTTCGGTGGCTGACTTGAATGTGCAGTGTGGGACGTCTCTTTCACCGGCCGATGCACAAAGAGTCTTCAGGCAAAAGTTGAAATGCATAAAAACTGACATTTATTCAAACACAAAATAACACTCCGGTCAGCAGATTCCGGCAATATTGGTGGAGCTGGGGACAACCTGCCCAAACGCGCCCTCTGGTGGGGATATGCCCTAGATACTCTTCTTCTCCGGGCTCCCACTCTCCGGTCAAGCACGCACTGGACCCACACCAGCGGAATAGACCCTGAGGTTGCGTCCACCTCCTTTGCTCCGGTGTCCCCTGGTGTTCCGCTCACACACTCACACTTGCCGCTGCAGATGTTCACTGCCTGCTGTCCCGGATCCTTCTTCCCCCACACACACACAGACCTTCCCTAGATATCCGGCCGACTCCTCCTCCCCGGTGGCAACAGCCGTCCCACCCGGCCACTAGGGGGTGCCCTAATACACAAGATCACATAATAAAACAACACATTTTTATTATTTACAATACCGGGTTTAACTGTACTAGTAGGGGGTAGGCCCACCCACTATATTCCTCCCCTCTTAAAATCCGAGCCTCCCGGCAAGGCTCTTAACTATAGACACATTAAAACATAAAAACCTTTTAGGTCAGTCCACAACAACAGCGGCACCAGTTCAGCGGCGCTCCCGGTCTTTAGGGGCGCTTAGAGGCGCAGCAGCGCTCCCGGTCTCTAGGTAGCGCCCGGAGGCTCAACAGCGCTCCCGGTCTTACGATGGCGCCCGGAGACGCAACAGCGCTCCCGGTCTTAGATGGGCGCCCGGAGGCTCAACAGCGCTCCCAGTCTTAGTTGGCGGGCAACAGACCCGTAAAACTTTCAACAGAAACCTTCTGCCGGTCTGGGAACAACACCGGTCTTAAACATGTTGGCTGAAACGACTTACTCTGGAGGCCAGGCCCTCTTCCACTCCTCCGCTTGAGCCTGGATGTAGGCCCCCAGAGATTGTCCCGGCTGACGGCGGATCCGTCGGAAGGACACAGGGGCGAAAGGCGGCTCCACTGGCGTGGCTGCCTCGGCTCCTGGCGGGGGTGAAGGTGTCGCTCCACGGGGTGGCGGTGGCGCGTCCAAAACAATGACCGGTTGATTGGTCACATGCTGACTCACGGTTACCACTGGAGAAATCTTCTCCGGGTCAACGGTCGGCCCAGACGATGTTTCCGGGGCAGCAGTCACGGTGCGCCGGGGGTGAGAGGGCTCGGACGGGACCGGTCTTGCATGGCTCCGGCGCCGCTCTTGTTGCTCCTCCCACTCCAGCTCCTCTTGCCACTGAGCCGCTTCCCGGGCGGTCGGCATCCGGTTCACGGCAACGGCAAATAGGCCGCGACTACCTGCGTCCGGCAGAAATTGAACCTTCTCACCCGGCCAGAGTGTGTGGAGCCGTTTGGGCAACCCCTCCACGTCCAGGTGGACTCTATTATAAAAATAGTCGTCCCCGGTGCTGACCTCGCGGATGAAGCCGTACCCCTCCTTCTGATTGAATTTTACCACCACGCCGGTGGTAAACTGCAGGGCCAGCTCCTCTCCGCCCGGACCGGACAGCATCTCCCGGACAAGGGTTTCGGCCAGAAGACGTTCCTGAACAGGGTCGGGCTTCGGGGACGGAGCTCTGGGGTGCGGTTCGGCGGACGGGACGATTACCGGGTCCCAGACGAAGCCCCGGTGGTCCTTCTCCAGACGCTCGGCAAACACTTCAGCCGGCTCCGACAAGGGAGCAGATGGTGTGGCGGCGCCAAGCTGTGGGGTCTCCCAAGGGAAGGCTGTAACCCCCGAACGGCTTCCTGGTGGCGTAGCATACGTCGCCTTCACTTCGGTGATGGTACTTCCGGTCTGTGCGTCCCAGGTGGTTTTCCAAGACACCTTATCAGGGCGCGTAGAACCTCCCGGTCCCACTGGAAGATCCACCAATGCTGCCTCACTGGCAGGGGCAAACCTGGGTCGGCCCCGGCCTAAGCTGATCAAAGCCATGGTTGTAGCCAGTTCTTCCGGTTGCCCAAAAGCTTCCATCTCGGATCGCTGTGCTGT
Organism: Anomaloglossus baeobatrachus; assembly: GCF_048569485.1. Lineage (NCBI taxonomy): Eukaryota > Metazoa > Chordata > Amphibia > Anura > Aromobatidae > Anomaloglossus > Anomaloglossus baeobatrachus. Next base: position 695,920,402 of record NC_134353.1, read on the forward strand.
AACTAGCGGTGGCGTCAAAGTGAAGACTGAGGAAAAAGAAGGCGGGCCTCTGCTTCCCGCTCTTAAACAGTATCCTCCCCCAGCTTCACGCAACATCTTGACTCCTCCGCGGCGGTACTTCTTTCTCTTCAGTACACCGCCCTCTCTACATGTTCTTCGGCGTGCCCTGGGACTGGCGCCTCCCCTCTTTGGGCGGAGTACTCTGTACCTCTTCCTCGGCACCGGCCAGCCCCAGGCTCTTCTTTCGGCGCCAATTTTTCGCGCCTTTTCTTCTTCTTGGGCCCGGTCCAACGCTACGGGCACCGTGTTCTCTTCCCACCAGGGGGCTGGGAATTTTCTTCCATAGTCAGGATCCTGTGCCTCAGGCACTACCTGATCTTCAGCTTCCTGGGTCCCCGGCAGGGAACTCGCATCCTGCCGACTACGCCACATGAAGTGATGGCCCAGGGGCACCTCTGGCTGTGTAGTCGTGGCACTGGTACTGAGGCAGACCCCTGGTTCCACCACTTCTTTAACTTCGGTGGCTGACTTGAATGTGCAGTGTGGGACGTCTCTTTCACCGGCCGATGCACAAAGAGTCTTCAGGCAAAAGTTGAAATGCATAAAAACTGACATTTATTCAAACACAAAATAACACTCCGGTCAGCAGATTCCGGCAATATTGGTGGAGCTGGGGACAACCTGCCCAAACGCGCCCTCTGGTGGGGATATGCCCTAGATACTCTTCTTCTCCGGGCTCCCACTCTCCGGTCAAGCACGCACTGGACCCACACCAGCGGAATAGACCCTGAGGTTGCGTCCACCTCCTTTGCTCCGGTGTCCCCTGGTGTTCCGCTCACACACTCACACTTGCCGCTGCAGATGTTCACTGCCTGCTGTCCCGGATCCTTCTTCCCCCACACACACACAGACCTTCCCTAGATATCCGGCCGACTCCTCCTCCCCGGTGGCAACAGCCGTCCCACCCGGCCACTAGGGGGTGCCCTAATACACAAGATCACATAATAAAACAACACATTTTTATTATTTACAATACCGGGTTTAACTGTACTAGTAGGGGGTAGGCCCACCCACTATATTCCTCCCCTCTTAAAATCCGAGCCTCCCGGCAAGGCTCTTAACTATAGACACATTAAAACATAAAAACCTTTTAGGTCAGTCCACAACAACAGCGGCACCAGTTCAGCGGCGCTCCCGGTCTTTAGGGGCGCTTAGAGGCGCAGCAGCGCTCCCGGTCTCTAGGTAGCGCCCGGAGGCTCAACAGCGCTCCCGGTCTTACGATGGCGCCCGGAGACGCAACAGCGCTCCCGGTCTTAGATGGGCGCCCGGAGGCTCAACAGCGCTCCCAGTCTTAGTTGGCGGGCAACAGACCCGTAAAACTTTCAACAGAAACCTTCTGCCGGTCTGGGAACAACACCGGTCTTAAACATGTTGGCTGAAACGACTTACTCTGGAGGCCAGGCCCTCTTCCACTCCTCCGCTTGAGCCTGGATGTAGGCCCCCAGAGATTGTCCCGGCTGACGGCGGATCCGTCGGAAGGACACAGGGGCGAAAGGCGGCTCCACTGGCGTGGCTGCCTCGGCTCCTGGCGGGGGTGAAGGTGTCGCTCCACGGGGTGGCGGTGGCGCGTCCAAAACAATGACCGGTTGATTGGTCACATGCTGACTCACGGTTACCACTGGAGAAATCTTCTCCGGGTCAACGGTCGGCCCAGACGATGTTTCCGGGGCAGCAGTCACGGTGCGCCGGGGGTGAGAGGGCTCGGACGGGACCGGTCTTGCATGGCTCCGGCGCCGCTCTTGTTGCTCCTCCCACTCCAGCTCCTCTTGCCACTGAGCCGCTTCCCGGGCGGTCGGCATCCGGTTCACGGCAACGGCAAATAGGCCGCGACTACCTGCGTCCGGCAGAAATTGAACCTTCTCACCCGGCCAGAGTGTGTGGAGCCGTTTGGGCAACCCCTCCACGTCCAGGTGGACTCTATTATAAAAATAGTCGTCCCCGGTGCTGACCTCGCGGATGAAGCCGTACCCCTCCTTCTGATTGAATTTTACCACCACGCCGGTGGTAAACTGCAGGGCCAGCTCCTCTCCGCCCGGACCGGACAGCATCTCCCGGACAAGGGTTTCGGCCAGAAGACGTTCCTGAACAGGGTCGGGCTTCGGGGACGGAGCTCTGGGGTGCGGTTCGGCGGACGGGACGATTACCGGGTCCCAGACGAAGCCCCGGTGGTCCTTCTCCAGACGCTCGGCAAACACTTCAGCCGGCTCCGACAAGGGAGCAGATGGTGTGGCGGCGCCAAGCTGTGGGGTCTCCCAAGGGAAGGCTGTAACCCCCGAACGGCTTCCTGGTGGCGTAGCATACGTCGCCTTCACTTCGGTGATGGTACTTCCGGTCTGTGCGTCCCAGGTGGTTTTCCAAGACACCTTATCAGGGCGCGTAGAACCTCCCGGTCCCACTGGAAGATCCACCAATGCTGCCTCACTGGCAGGGGCAAACCTGGGTCGGCCCCGGCCTAAGCTGATCAAAGCCATGGTTGTAGCCAGTTCTTCCGGTTGCCCAAAAGCTTCCATCTCGGATCGCTGTGCTGTAACTAGCGGTGGCGTCAAAGTGAAGACTGAGGAAAAAGAAGGCGGGCCTCTGCTTCCCGCTCTTAAACAGTATCCTCCCCCAGCTTCACGCAACATCTTGACTCCTCCGCGGCGGTACTTCTTTCTCTTCAGTACACCGCCCTCTCTACATGTTCTTCGGCGTGCCCTGGGACTGGCGCCTCCCCTCTTTGGGCGGAGTACTCTGTACCTCTTCCTCGGCACCGGCCAGCCCCAGGCTCTTCTTTCGGCGCCAATTTTTCGCGCCTTTTCTTCTTCTTGGGCCCGGTCCAACGCTACGGGCACCGTGTTCTCTTCCCACCAGGGGGCTGGGAATTTTCTTCCATAGTCAGGATCCTGTGCCTCAGGCACTACCTGATCTTCAGCTTCCTGGGTCCCCGGCAGGGAACTCGCATCCTGCCGACTACGCCACATGAAGTGATGGCCCAGGGGCACCTCTGGCTGTGTAGTCGTGGCACTGGTACTGAGGCAGACCCCTGGTTCCACCACTTCTTTAACTTCGGTGGCTGACTTGAATGTGCAGTGTGGGACGTCTCTTTCACCGGCCGATGCACAAAGAGTCTTCAGGCAAAAGTTGAAATGCATAAAAACTGACATTTATTCAAACACAAAATAACACTCCGGTCAGCAGATTCCGGCAATATTGGTGGAGCTGGGGACAACCTGCCCAAACGCGCCCTCTGGTGGGGATATGCCCTAGATACTCTTCTTCTCCGGGCTCCCACTCTCCGGTCAAGCACGCACTGGACCCACACCAGCGGAATAGACCCTGAGGTTGCGTCCACCTCCTTTGCTCCGGTGTCCCCTGGTGTTCCGCTCACACACTCACACTTGCCGCTGCAGATGTTCACTGCCTGCTGTCCCGGATCCTTCTTCCCCCACACACACACAGACCTTCCCTAGATATCCGGCCGACTCCTCCTCCCCGGTGGCAACAGCCGTCCCACCCGGCCACTAGGGGGTGCCCTAATACACAAGATCACATAATAAAACAACACATTTTTATTATTTACAATACCGGGTTTAACTGTACTAGTAGGGGGTAGGCCCACCCACTACATTCCTCCCCTCTTAAAATCCGAGCCTCCCGGCAAGGCTCTTAACTATAGACACATTAAAACATAAAAACCTTTTAGGTCAGTCCACAACAACAGCGGCACCAGTTCAGCGGCGCTCCCGGTCTTTAGGGGCGCTTAGAGGCGCAGCAGCGCTCCCGGTCTCTAGGTAGCGCCCGGAGGCTCAACAGCGCTCCCGGTCTTACGATGGCGCCCGGAGACGCAACAGCGCTCCCGGTCTTAGATGGGCGCCCGGAGGCTCAACAGCGCTCCCGGTCTTAGTTGGCGGGCAACAGACCCGTAAAACTTTCAAAAGAAACCTTCTGCCGGTCTGGGAACAACACCGGTCTTAAACATGTTGGCTGAAACGACTTACTCTGGAGGCCAGGCCCTCTTCCACTCCTCCGCTTGAGCCTGGATGTAGGCCCCCAGAGATTGTCCCGGCTGACGGCGGATCCGTCGGAAGGACACAGGGGCGAAAGGCGGCTCCACTGGCGTGGCTGCCTCGGCTCCTGGCGGGGGTGAAGGTGTCGCTCCCCGGGGTGGCGGTGGCGCGTCCAAAACAATGACCGGTTGATTGGTCACATGCTGACTCACGGTTACCACTGGAGAAATCTTCTCCGGGTCAACGGTCGGCCCAGACGATGTTTCCGGGGCAGCAGTCACGGTGCGCCGGGGGTGAGAGGGCTCGGACGGGACCGGTCTTGCATGGCTCCGGCGCCGCTCTTGTTGCTCCTCCCACTCCAGCTCCTCTTGCCACTGAGCCGCTTCCCGGGCGGTCGGCATCCGGTTCACGGCAACGGCAAATAGGCCGCGACTACCTGCGTCCGGCAGAAATTGAACCTTCTCACCCGGCCAGAGTGTGTGGAGCCGTTTGGGCAACCCCTCCACGTCCAGGTGGACTCTATTATAAAAATAGTCGTCCCCGGTGCTGACCTCGCGGATGAAGCCGTACCCCTCCTTCTGATTGAATTTTACCACCACGCCGGTGGTAAACTGCAGGGCCAGCTCCTCTCCGCCCGGACCGGACAGCATCTCCCGGACAAGGGTTTCGGCCAGAAGACGTTCCTGAACAGGGTCGGGCTTCGGGGACGGAGCTCTGGGGTGCGGTTCGGCGGACGGGACGATTACCGGGTCCCAGACGAAGCCCCGGTGGTCCTTCTCCAGACGCTCGGCAAACACTTCAGCCGGCTCCGACAAGGGAGCAGATGGTGTGGCGGCGCCAAGCTGTGGGGTCTCCCAAGGGAAGGCTGTAACCCCCGAACGGCTTCCTGGTGGCGTAGCATACGTCGCCTTCACTTCGGTGATGGTACTTCCGGTCTGTGCGTCCCAGGTGGTTTTCCAAGACACCTTATCAGGGCGCGTAGAACCTCCCGGTCCCACTGGAAGATCCACCAATGCTGCCTCACTGGCAGGGGCAAACCTGGGTCGGCCCCGGCCTAAGCTGATCAAAGCCATGGTTGTAGCCAGTTCTTCCGGTTGCCCAAAAGCTTCCATCTCGGATCGCTGTGCTGTAACTAGCGGTGGCGTCAAAGTGAAGACTGAGGAAAAAGAAGGCGGGCCTCTGCTTCCCGCTCTTAAACAGTATCCTCCCCCAGCTTCACGCAACATCTTGACTCCTCCGCGGCGGTACTTCTTTCTCTTCAGTACACCGCCCTCTCTACATGTTCTTCGGCGTGCCCTGGGACTGGCGCCTCCCCTCTTTGGGCGGAGTATTCTGTACCTCTTCCTCGGCACCGGCCAGCCCCAGGCTCTTCTTTTGGCGCCAATTTTTCGCGCCTTTTCTTCTTCTTGGGCCCGGTCCAACGCTACGGGCACCGTGTTCTCTTCCCACCAGGGGGCTGGGAATTTTCTTCCATAGTCAGGATCCTGTGCCTCAGGCACTACCTGATCTTCAGCTTCCTGGGTCCCCGGCAGGGAACTCGCATCCTGCCGACTACGCCACATGAAGTGATGGCCCAGGGGCACCTCTGGCTGTGTAGTCGTGGCACTGGTACTGAGGCAGACCCCTGGTTCCACCACTTCTTTAACTTCGGTGGCTGACTTGAATGTGCAGTGTGGGACGTCTCTTTCACCGGCCGATGCACAAAGAGTCTTCAGGCAAAAGTTGAAATGCATAAAAACTGACATTTATTCAAACACAAAATAACACTCCGGTCAGCAGATTCCGGCAATATTGGTGGAGCTGGGGACAACCTGCCCAAATGCGCCCTCTGGTGGGGATATGCCCTAGATACTCTTCTTCTCCGGGCTCCCACTCTCCGGTCAAGCACGCACTGGACCCACACCAGCGGAATAGACCCTGAGGTTGCGTCCACCTCCTTTGCTCCGGTGTCCCCTGGTGTTCCGCTCACACACTCACACTTGCCGCTGCAGATGTTCACTGCCTGCTGTCCCGGATCCTTCTTCCCCCACACACACACAGACCTTCCCTAGATATCCGGCCGACTCCTCCTCCCCGGTGGCAACAGCCGTCCCACCCGGCCACTAGGGGGTGCCCTAATACACAAGATCACATAATAAAACAACACATTTTTATTATTTACAATACCGGGTTTAACTGTACTAGTAGGGGGTAGGCCCACCCACTACATTTATACCGTAAAGAAATAGTGTCTGTGCCAGCGCCACTGAGGCCTTGATAAATACTCCCAGAACAAACAAGACCCAGAAGAGGAGGGACACAAACTGAAGAGGTTTCTTGACATAATTGATTTGGAGACACTGCCTGTACTCTGCATCAGTAGGAATATGCATGAAAGAATCTTTGAAGCCCATCACCTCCTCTATCGAAAGCAAGGTGATAATATTCCTGAGACTACATCTTGAATATTGCAGAGACATCCACTTTTTCTTGGGCTTGGTCCAGGAAACCACAGGCAATAGTAACATTTTCTGTGGTGTGGGAGGTACAAAATCCAAGGCATGTTTTCCAGGAATCCCTGAAGCAGAAAACTAACTTGAGGCAGACTTACTGTGTTGTTTGTGAGGAGGGGGACTGTACAAAGTCTAGAGAATAGCTCGACTGGATGTTCAAAACGATGGGCCTGATTCATCAAGATCGGCAAGCTGAAGTCAGATAGTCCTGATTCATGAAGATGTATATGCCTCATGGATAGTGTGAATAGTGGCGTGCGCCTGTGTGTGCTATGGCAGAAATCTCACTCCAGTCAGGTACTGTAGTGAGACTTCTGGAGTACGAAGCACCAGAGCTCATCATGAATTAGACTATCTCTGGTGTACCACCACAGCTATGCCCATTTGTGGCAGCTAGGAAAAAGTGGTGTGAAAAAATCAAAAGCCACAAAATTTAGGTGCAACTTGTCAAAGTTTTTACTCCAGAATTTTGGCGTGAACATTTTGATAAATTGGACCCTATGTGTATCCTTGCCAAATATGAAGAACATGTCTTAAACTGGAGTCACACTTTCGAGTCTCGCATCGGGATCACCCTGCGCAGCCGCACACTCTCCTGACATAAGTGAGTTGGCTGCTTGTATTTCTATGCAGCTGAGACGCTCTTGGCCGGCCATGCCGGGTAATGCCGATGCGAGACTCGTGCGAGTCACTCACAAGTGTGACTCCGGCCTTAACCTCATGCTTCTCAGCACAGAGTGTTTGGGCAGCAGATATATCATTACATACTGATTGCTTCCTGCAAACTTAATCCTCCTCAATATTCTCATTCCTGCAGTATCTTGCTTATGAAGCAAAGGAAAGAAAGGATCTAGTGTAGACATTATGACTTAGACTGTTTCCCCATCATCATCTCAGTAGCAACAACATATGGGGATTTCTCAGCCCTGCAAAGTGATAGGACTAATGGAACATTTAATCAAGCATAATACTATATAAGACCCATAATCTCCACCCCATGGTAATTTTTTTATTATTATTATTATTAACATTTACTTACATTGTAAATCAGGGGTGGGGAACCTGCAGCCCGCAATGACTTTTTCTGTGGCCCTTGGGCAGATTCCCATCGACCGCAGTGCTGGGGCAGCAGCCGCATCTTGTTGGCTGCTGGCCCTTTAAAACCCCGACAGCGTGTTCAATGCTGAACGCTGCGATACCTATACCAAAGGACTACGTTCCCACGCTGATGCTGGCTAGTGTTAGGACGTATTTTGTAGGCGGGTAGGCACGAGGTGCGCTCCAGTCCAACAAAAGATGGGCGACTGCCCCATCATCCACCAGATCTCACTGTGACTGGCAGCCTCCCCCCGCCCCGCGCTCTCTGTGACCGGCAGCTTCCCCCAGCACTGTCTGTGCCCCTCTGGTATCCCCCAGGGATGTCTGTGTCCCCAGCAATGTACAGACCCCCAGCAATGTTTGTGCACCCCAGTGATGTCTATACCCCGGTGCTTCCCTAGTGACGTATATTCCTCTCAGCCCTCCCCAGCAATGTTTATGGCCCCAGCTATGTCTGTGCTCCCCATCAAAGATGTATATGTGGCACCCCTGTGGCCACAAGGTACTGCATCTCCCTTAAGATGTAGTACTCATCCCGGGTAAGGAGAGGTTAATCACTGGTGTTTCTCACATTCACACATTAAACACAGGTGCTTTCCCACCAGGGGTATGGCCTGGGGTAGATAGGGGGGTGGCTATCACGAAGCATTGGATTTTCCCGGTCACTAGGACAACCACCTGGGGGGCGGGCACCACTTGGGGAAAAGGGAAGGAGCATCTTCACACTTAAGGCTGCTTTACACCGGACAATCTATCGTGCGATAGATCGTCGGGGTCACGGTTTTTGTGACGCACATCCGGCATCGCTGGCGATGCCGGCCTGTGTGACACCTCCTAGCGACGCAGTATCGCTCACAAATCGTGAGTCGGGTACTGCTCGTTAGGTTCCATAATATCGTTTACTTTAGTTGACCATCGTTTCCGTGGTAGCACACGTCGCTCCGTGTGACACCACGGGAACGATGAGCAGCTCACCTGCGTCACGCGGCCTCCGTCGTCTCTATGTGGAAGGAAGGAGGTGGGCGGGATGTTTACGTCCCGCTCATCTCCGCCCCTCCGCTTCTATTGGCCGGCGGCCGTGTGACGTCGCTGTGACGCCGAACGTCCCTCCCACTCCAGGAAGTGGACGTTCGCCGCCCACAGCGAGGTCGCACGAGAGGTAAGTATGTGTGACGGGGTTTACTAACTTTGTGCGACACGGGCAGCGATTTGCCCGTGACGCAAAAAGGACGGGGGCGGGTACGATCGATTGTGAAATCGCACAATCGGTCGTACCGTGTAAAGCAGGCTTTACTCAGTCAACCCTGGGCACAGCTTGGGGTGAGAAACACACTTGGGACCTTGGTCCAATCTTCTTTTACCTCACACGTCTGGGAGCACCATAGGACCCGTGGCTTGGAGCAGACAGCTCAGTCACGGTTCTCTACAACAACATGAGATTCCGGGGTCTGCAGAGAGTGCAGGAAATACCCGCAGTCCATTCCACATTCCACATACACAGGGATTGAAGGGACCCCGACCAGAAAGGACTCTCAGTGGGAAAACCGGCGGTGACCTCAAATTGCTCGGGATCGACTGGGGCCCATCACAGCAGTGACCGGTATCTCCTGGGCGCACTGGAACTGTGAGTAAAGAAACCTGAAACCCACAGAGACTGTGTCCACCTGTCCTTTCCGGCACCCCATGCTTCGGCGCCAGCCATCACTACTCTCCTCATCATCCTTCCCAGGGCCAGCTCCATCTGTGGGGAGCAGAAACATCTTAGCTGCTACAATCATCTGCCCCGGAGGACAGCGACGGCTATTTTCTGGCCACATACCGCAGGTAGTGTCACGAGACAAATCAAACCTCCACCACCATCAATCCCCCTTTTATTGTACGCCTCGGGGCCACGAAGCTGGGCGGGGCCACGAAGCCGGGCAGGGCCACCCATGACATCCCAGACCCAACACCACCGGCCCTGTGACGAGTAGGGTTAACCCCTTGCCCTGCGGGTGCTACTTATATACCCCAAGTGATGCATGTACCCCCCAGTGATATCTATGCCCACTGCCATGTCTGTTATCCACAGCTTTGCTAGTGATGTATATTCCTCCTAGCCCTTCCTAGTGATTTATTTGCCCTTAGCATCTCCTTTCATGTCTATGCCTCCTAACCCTCGCCTTTGATGTATATGCCCCCATCCCCTCCTGTGATATGTACACAGCAGTCCCAGCCAACTCAAACCTGGAAAAGCAGTTGTGAGAAGCAAGATGATCAATATCACCTAACATCAAAGCCGCAGCAAAGAGAAGCAGCTCCAACCACCACAGTGAATTGTTTGACCAAATATAGCAGGGTAATTTTCAAGTTGATAGTAGTGATGAGCGAGCATGCTTGTAACTACTCGGTACTCGCACGAGTATCGCTGTACTCGGGCTGCTCGGCGGGGACCGAGTAATCTCGCGATACTCGTGCTGTACTCGTGGTCTTCATTTCTGCATGTTGGCGCTCTTTTGAGAGCCAGCCCTCATGCAGGGATTGGCTGGCAGACCACTGCAATGCCACAGCTCTGTTAGTTGTGGAATTGCAGTGATTGGCCGGCCTGCACAGCGTGACCGAGCCTTTATACCGGCCGGCGCGCTGTGCTCTGCTCACAGCTATCCAGACAGTCAGTGCAGGGAGAGTGTCGCTGATTCAGGGAAAGCTTTGCGGCCCTTTATAGCTTTTTCAGTTGCAGGGCTGCAAACAGTGTGACCAAAAGTCCTTCTCAGGACTATTCTAGTTGTATACAGGCAGGCAGGGTATAGCCAGGTCGGAGTACAGTAGCAGAGTCCTTCTCAGGACTATTGTTGCTATATACAGGCAGGGTATAGCCAGGTCTGAATACAGGCTAGTGACCAGAAGAGTCCTTGTCAGGACTATTGTACCAGTATACAGGCAGGCAGGCAGGCAGGGTAGTGGTGACCGTATACCAGCCTTCATCATATCTGGGGCTGGTGTACACAGTGTAAAACAGTCCAGATAGTGTCTGACTTGTCTGTAATTGTCGCTCCCCAAAAAAACCTGTTAGGTTCTTATTGCGTCCGTGCTTGGTTTTTAAAACCGCACGTGTGTGCCTGTTGGTGGCAGCGTACAGGTGCACTTGTGTGCAATTTCCACAAACTTTGATATAACGCACAAGTAGTGAATATACACGTCAGCAGTGCACAGCATTGCAAAATGCGCAAGGGCATTGGCAAGGAACAAGGAAGTGGACGTGATGGTGGTGCAGGCAGAGGCCGAGGTCGTGGGCAAGCTCTAATTTCGCCACAACAAAGGGCCACATCTAGTCGCTCGCACGTCCTGTCCCAAATTCTTGGGGACCGCAGCAGTACACCGCTCTTGAACCAAGACCAGTGTCAACAGGTTGTTAGTTGGATAGCAGATAATGCTTCCAGTCAGATTGGCACCACCACAAACACTCTGTCTTCCACACGGTCAAGTGTCAGTAGCCGTGATACTGCACCGCACATTTCTGAACCTGATCCTCCTTCCTACCACCAGGCTGAGTACACGTCCTCCTCGGACATTAATGATCCCACACTTGGACACTCGGAAGAGCTGTTCACGTTTCCATTCACACATTCTGGCCTCTCGCCAGCTCATATTGAAGTGGGTCATGAGGAGATCGTCTGTACAGATGGCCAAATATTTGAGCAGCCACGTTCTCACGAAGTTGGCAACGTGTCTCAACAAGTGGTGGACGATGATGAGACACAATTGTCAGGAAGTCAGGAGGAGGAGCAGGGTGCGGAAGAGGAAGACGACGTGGTGGATGATCCAGTAACTGACCCAACCTGGCAGGAGGATATGCAGAGCGAGGACAGCAGTGAACAGGGGGAGGGAGGCGTAGCATCACAACAGGCAGTAAGAAGCAGGGTGGTGGCCCCAGGCAGAAGTCAGGCAACCGTTCCCCGGAACAACACGACGACACAAGGTGCCTGTACAAATGTTAGGTCTTCCCGAGTCTGGCAGTTTTTTAAGTTGGATCCAGATGATTCAAAAAAGGCCATTTGCAACACCTGCCGTGCCAGCATCAGCAGGGGTACCAAAACTAGCAGCCTGACCACCACCAGCATGATCAGGCACATGTCAGCCAAGCACCCGACTTTGTGGGAAGTACAACAGAGTCGAGGAGCAGTGCTTGCTGATGTCACTGCTACGTCTTCGCTGGTTGTGCATGCGAGCCAATCCCCTGTCCATGCTGCCTGCGAACAAGCCTCCTCCACTCCTGCACCTGCAGTTGCCTACGCAGAAAGAACACCATCATCAAGCACGTCCTTGTCCCAGCGCAGCGTTCAGTTATCCATTCAGCAAACCTTTGAACGCAGGCGCAAATACACTGCCAACACCCCACATGCCACAGTTCTAAATGCTAACATTTCGCGACTGCTTGCGCTGGAAATGTTGCCTTTTAGGCTGGTGGAGACAGAAGCATATCGTGACCTGATGGCGGCAGCTGTCCCACGTTACTCGGTCCCCAGCCGCCACTATTTCTCCCGGTGTGCCGTCCCCGCGTTGCATAACCACGTGTCACAAAACATCACACGTGCCCTGAACAACGCTGTTTCACCCAAGGTCCACCTAACCACAGACACGTGGACAAGTGCTTGTGGGCAAGGCCGCTACATCTCGTTGACGGCACACTGGGTTAATATTGTGGAAGCTGGGACCCAGTCTGAGCGAGGGACGGAACACGTCCTTCCCACACCAAGGTTTGCAGGCCCTACCTCAGTCAGTGTTTCACCCACACTCTACAGCTCCGGAATGTCATGCTCTTCAGCCTCCTCCTCCTCCTGCGCATCCTCATCCACTGTACCCTCCACACCAGTCACAAGCTGGAAGCACTGCAGCACTGCCTCGGCGAAGCGGCAACAGGCTGTGCTGAAGCTAATCTGCATAGGTGACAAACCCCACAATGCAGAAGAGCTGTGGACAGCTCTGAAACAGCAGGCAGATCACTGGCTCACACCTCTGAACCTAAAGCCAGGAAAGGTCGTGTGTGACAATGGCCGGAACCTGGTGGCGGCTTTGAGGCGAGGCCAGCTGACACATGTTCCATGCGTGGCCCATGTGCTCAACCTCGTGGTTCAGCGGTTTCTAAAGTCATACCCAGAGCTGTCTGATCTGCTGGTAAAAGTTCGCCGCCTGTCTGCACATTTTCGAAAGTCACCTACTGCTTCAGCTGGCCTTGCCGGCTTTCAGCGCAGTTTGCATCTTCCGGCTCACAGACTGGTGTGTGATGTCCCCACGCGTTGGAATTCAACTCTGCACATGTTGGTCAGGATATGTGAGCAGAAGAGGGCAGTTGTTGAGTACCTGCATCACCTAAGCCGTCGGGAAATGGGTCAAACTCCACACATAACACCTGAGGAGTGGAGATGGATGTCAGACCTATGTACCATCCTCCAAAACTTTGAGGACTCCACCAAGATGGTGAGTGGTGATGACGCCATTATTAGCGTCACCATACCGCTACTCTGCCTTCTAAAACGGTCTCTGCTGAAAAACAAACATGATGCATTGCAGGCGGAGCGCGATGAGTTGCAGCAAGAAACAGTAGTGGGTGTGGGTGATAACACACAGCCCAGCCTCGTCTCATCACAACGTGCAGTGGAGGACTATGACGAGGAGGAGGATGAAGACATGGAGCAACTCTCCGGCCAAATTGAGGATATGACATGCACACCAGTCATATCCTCGGTTCAGCGTGGCTGGCCAGAGGACAGGGTAGATGAGGAGGAGGAGGAGGAGGAGGAGGAGGACAGCATGTTCAGTCATCTTGTTGGTCAGGCTACTGAAGTCCTGGCTGTTAAGAGTCTGGCGCACATGGCTGACTTTATGGTAAGCTGCCTGTCTCGTGACCCTCGCGTTAAGAACATCTTGGCCGACAATCATTACTGGTTGGTAACACTGTTAGACCCACGCTACAAGGAGAACTTTTTGTCTCTTATTCCCGTGGAGGAGAGGTCAACCAAAATGCAGCAGTTCCGGAAGGCCATAGTCACGGAAGTAGGCAAAGCATTCCCCTCACAAAACGCTAGCGGCATAGGTCAGGAATCAGTGGACAACCGAGGCGTACAGCCGAGAGAGGCACAAGTCCAATCCGCCAGAGGTAGGGGAACAGTCTTTAAGATGTGGGACAGTTTTCTCAGCCCCTCACGTACCACAGCCCCTGAGGTGCGGGGTAGTGCCACAAGAAATCCTAAGTTTGCCCAGATGCTGAAGGAGTACCTTGCAGATCGAACAACTGTACTCCGACATTCCTCTGTGCCTTACAATTATTGGGTATCCAAGCTGGACACGTGGCATGAATTGGCTCTCTACGCCTTGGAAGTCCTGGCCTGCCCTGCTGCTAGCGTTTTGTCAGAGCGTGTTTTTAGTGCCGCAGGTGGAATCATTACAGATAAACGCACCCGCCTGTCAACTGAAAATGCTGACAGGCTGACTCTGATCAAGATGAACAAGGGTTGGATTGGGCCAGACTTCACCACACCACCAGCAAATGAGAGCGGAATTTAAAGTTTGCCATGTACCTCCACTCACCCATGGGTACACACTTCTGGACTTTGGATAATCGCTGGACTGCTCCTCCTTCTCCTCATGCGCCACCATGATGATGACCGTTACAAATTGCAATACTTAGGCCTTTGTTTCAGGTATACCCCCAGTGGTAAATTTTTTCGCCCATTCTTTGCAGAATGGACATTACAACGACAGGAGACCCGCTCCTTTGCAATGGGAACAATGTTTTGAGGCCCTCATGCACGTCTCTACCCAGGGACAACGTGGAGCCTCCCAATTTTTGGCTGCCCTGCCTAAGGGCTATACTATAATACACCCACTTCCTGACAATGGACACTTAATGTTTTGAGGCCCTCATGCACGTCTCTACCCAGGGACAACGTGGAGCCTCCCAATTTTTGGCTGCCCTGGCAAAGGGCTATACTAAAATAGACCCACTTCCTTACAATGGGCACTTCAGGTTTACAGGCCATCATGCACGTCTCTATCCAGGGACAACGTGGAGCCTCCCAATTTTTGGCTGCCCTGGCAAAGGGCTATACTAAAATAGACCCACTTCCTTACAATGGGCACTTCAGGTTTACAGGCCATCATGCACGTCTCTATCCAGGGACAATGTGGAGCCTCCCAATTTTTGGCTGCCCTGCCTAAGGGCTATACTATAATACACCCACTTCCTGACAATGGACACTTAATGTTTTGAGGCCCTCATGCACGTCTCTACCCAGGGACAACGTGGAGCCTCCCAATTTTTGGCTGCCCTGCCTAAGGGCTATACTACAATAGACCCACTTCCTTACAATGGGCACTTCAGGTTTACAGGCCATCATGCACGTCTCTATCCAGGGACAACGTGGAGCCTCCCAATTTTTGGCTGCCCTGGCAAAGGGCTATACTAAAATAGACCCACTTCCTTACAATGGGCACTTCAGGTTTACAGGCCATCATGCACGTCTCTATCCAGGGACAATGTGGAGCCTCCCAATTTTTGGCTGCCCTGCCTAAGGGCTATACTACAATAGACCCACTTCCTTACAATGGGCACTTCAGGTTTACAGGCCATCATGCACGTCTCTATCCAGGGACAATGTGGAGCCTCCCAATTTTTGGCTGCCCTGCCTAAGGGCTATACTATAATACACCCACTTCCTGACAATGGACACTTAATGTTTTGAGGCCCTCATGCACGTCTCTACCCAGGGACAACGTGGAGCCTCCCAATTTTTGGCTGCCCTGCCTAAGGGCTATACTACAATAGACCCACTTCCTTACAATGGGCACTTCAGGTTTACAGGCCATCATGCACGTCTCTATCCAGGGACAACGTGGAGCCTCCCAATTTTTGGCTGCCCTGGCAAAGGGCTATACTAAAATAGACCCACTTCCTTACAATGGGCACTTCAGGTTTACAGGCCATCATGCACGTCTCTATCCAGGGACAATGTGGAGCCTCCCAATTTTTGGCTGCCCTGCCTAAGGGCTATACTATAATACACCCACTTCCTGACAATGGACACTTAATGTTTTGAGGCCCTCATGCACGTCTCTACCCAGGGACAACGTGGAGCCTCCCAATTTTTGGCTGCCCTGCCTAAGGGCTATACTACAATAGACCCACTTCCTTACAATGGGCACTTCAGGTTTACAGGCCCTCATGCACGTCTGTATGCAGGGGCATTGGTGAACCTCACAATTTTGGACTGCCCTGGCAAAGGAAAATACTACAAAGACTCACTTCCTCAAAATGGGCACATTAGACTCAAGAGGCCTTCATGTACGTCTCTTCTCAGGGACATCGGAGTGCCACACAATGTTTTCACGTAAAATCTTTCATGTATTAATCTCAAAAAGTAACATACACCAGCTCTATCTCACTATTGGGTATGTGCCCTTAACATTTCCGCCATGAAAAATCATTTTGGGGTCATTTTGGAAGGTTTTCTGGTGAGTCCGTAAAAATGGCGTAAAACGCGGACAAAATTGTTCACAGCTGTGACTTTTCAGTGATAAATGCTTCAAGGGGTCTTCCCCATGCTGTTGCCATGTCATTTGAGCACTCTTCTGAGACTTTTGTGACATTTTTAGGGTTTCTCCATGCTGCCGGGGGGTCATTTCACAAAAATACTCGTGTCTCCCATAGGATAACATTGGGCTCGTTGCTCGGCCCGAGTACACGAGTATCTCGGGAGGCTCGGCCCGAGCTTCGAGCACCCGAGCTTTTTAGTACTCGCTCATCACTAGTTGATAGTTTTGTGCGGCCCCGAATTGTGGTACAAATTTCCAAATGGCCCCTGGCAGAAAAAAGGTTCCACACCCCTGTTATAAATCATAATTTCCTTTACAGTTGCACAAACATATGGGACTGTAGCAAGCAGATTCCCCAAGAAGGGATCCTATGTGCTCTTCTGAGAATTCACTGCCCAAAAGTGATTTGAGTTTCAAATTCTGTAGTTTGCAATAAAGTATCTCACCACAACTAATATTAGCATTTCCCCAAATTCATCAGATAAACAGTAATTAATAAAAATTGCATTATTCTTTTATTTGTGAAGAATTTAACACTAGAACTACTGGACTCGTGACACCTATATAGAAATACATGGTGCAAAGTAGTCAAAATGACTACCTCAGTAGTTCTAGTGTTAAAAAAATACAATCCCTTTACCCCTAGGGAATTTTCTGTTTTTCACTGCTTCCAAGAGCGATAACTTTTTTTTTTTCTGTCAATGTAGCCATATGAGGCCTTGTTTTTTTGCAGGACGAGTTGTACTTTTGAATGACACCATTAATTCTGTCCGCGATTGTACTGGAAAACAGAAAAAAAAAAACGAGTGTGATGAAATTGCAAAAAAAAGTACAATTCCAGAATTGTTTTTTTTATTTTCCATGTTCACTATATGGTAAAATTGACCAGGCATTATGATTCCTCAGGTCAGTAAAAGTTCGTTGACACCTAATGTTTATAGTTTTACTTTTATCTAAGTGTTAAAAAAAATTCAGTATTTTGTCAAAAAAGAAAATTGCTCTTTTGTCACCGTTTGTTTGGAATCTGGGGCTCAGTGACTGCTTATCTTTTTGCATCTTGAGCTGACGTTTTTAATTATACCATTTTGGTGTAGATGCAGTGTTTTAATCGCCTTTTATTGCAATGTTGCTGAGACAAAAAAAAACCTTACTTTTGAAGTTTTCACTTTTTTTTCCCCATTATGCAGTTTACCAATCGGATTAATTTTATATTTTCATAGTATATGTAAACTTCTGGTTTGAACTGTCTAAAAGACACATGCATGTTATTCTCACTATCTGACAAAATCAGAATAAACCGTTTTAGGTCAATTAGGAACCAAAATTATTTATATTTGCCAAATGCAAGAATGATAAACTTCTGGGTTCAGCTGTGTATATACATACACACACAGTCATGGCCGAAAGTGTTAGCACCTTTGAAGTTGTTCCCGAAAATGAAGTATTTCCCTCAGAAAATTAATAATACACCCCCTACAATGCCTCTCTCCATAATATCCCACACATACTGCCTCTGTGTATAATATCTCCCCGACAAACACTGCAGTGTATAATGTCTACGCCACAAACAATGCCCATGTAATATCCCCAAACACAATGCCACTCTGTATAGTATCCCCCCCACACACACACACAGACACTGCCCCTCTGTCTAATATCTCTCACAGACACACACACACACACACACACACACACACACACCCTCTGTAAAATATCCCCCCACGCACTGCCCCTCTGTATAATACACACACACACACACACACACACACACACCTTCTCGCAGCACTTTGGTAAGAAAGAAGTAGCGGGCACTAAAGTGTAACAAATAAAGGGAGGGGTATATATATATATAGTTATTGTGTGTGTGTGTGTGTGTGTGTGTGGTGTGGTGTGGTGTGGTGTGTGTGTGTGTGTGTGTGTGTGTGTGTGTGTGTGTCCCCCTTCTAGTATGTATGTCCCCCTAGCTCCCACATCGCGCAGCGTCCTCTCGGCGCCACAATGCATTTCAGCTGGATGTGTGCCCTCGGCCCCCCGCCCACCAGCCTCGACTCATGCAATTACTTTATCCGCCGCATCTTAGCCACCTCTACATCCGTGTGTTGCCTGCAGCAGTGTGATAAGGTCGCAGCATGATGACCAAATCACACTGGGCCATGGGACGACATATCCATGCCTTGCTCTGCACCATTGCCCCTGCGGCCACCACATAACTAATTTGCATGTGTTGCTCCTGAAGCACATCACATGCAAATGAGCCATGTGGTAGTGCGGCTGTTACTTTGGCCCGGTGAAGAGGGGGACCCATAATAGAGGATGCTATGTAATAAGAAACAGTCCTACAGTATACAGTTAGGTCCAGAAATATTTGGACAGTGACACAAGTTTTGTTATTTTAGCTGTTTACAAAAACATGTTCAGAAATACAATTATATATATAATATGCGCTGAAAGTGCACACTCCCAGCTGCAATATGAGAGTTTTCACATCCAAATCGGAGAAAGGGTTTAGGAATCATAGCTCTGTAATGCATAGCCTCCTCTTTTTCAAGGGACCAAAAGTAATTGGACAAGGGACTCTAAGGGCTGCAATTAACTCTGAAGGTGTCTCCCTCGTTAACCTGTAATCAATGAAGTAGTTAAAAGGTCTGGGGTTGATTACAGGTGTGTGGTTTTGCATTTGGAAGCTGTTGCTGTGACCAGACAACATGCGGTCTAAGGAACTCTCAATTGAGGTGAAGCAGAACATCCTGAGGCTGAAAAAAAAGAAAAAATCCATCAGAGAGATAGCAGACATGCTTGGAGTAGCAAAATCAACAGTCGGGTACATTCTGAGAAAAAAGGAATTGACTGGTGAGCTTGGGAACTCAAAAAGGCCTGGGCGTCCACGGATGACATCAGTGGTGGATGATCGCCGCATACTTTCTTTGGTGAAGAAGAACCCGTTCACAACATCAACTGAAGTCCAGAACACTCTCAGTGAAGTAGGTGTATCTGTCTCTAAGTCAACAGTAAAGAGAAGACTCCATGAAAGTAAATACAAAGGGTTCACATCTAGATGCAAACCATTCATCAATTCCAAAAATAGACAGGCCAGAGTTAAATTTGCTGAAAAACACCTCATGAAGCCAGCTCAGTTCTGGAAAAGTATTCTATGGACAGATGAGACAAAGATCAACCTGTACCAGAATGATGGGAAGAAAAAAGTTTGGAGAAGAAAGGGAACGGCACATGATCCAAGGCACACCACATTCTCTGTAAAACATGGTGGAGGCAACGTGATGGCATGGGCATGCATGGCTTTCAATGGCACTGGGTCACTTGTGTTTATTGATGACATAACAGCAGACAAGAGTAGCCAGATGAATTCTGAAGTGTACCGGGATATACTTTCAGCCCAGATTCAGCCAAATGCCGCAAAGTTGATCGGACGGCGCTTCATAGTACAGATGGACAATGACCCCAAGCATACAGCCAAAGCTACCCAGGAGTTCATGAGTGCAAAAAAGTGGAACATTCTGCAATGGCCAAGTCAATCACCAGATCTTAACCCAATTGAGCATGCATTTCACTTGCTCAAATCCAGACTTAAGACGGAAAGACCCACAAACAAGCAAGACCTGAAGGCTGCGGCTGTAAAGGCCTGGCAAAGCATTAAGAAGGAGGAAACCCAGCGTTTGGTGATGTCCATGGGTTCCAGACTTAAGGCAGTAATTGCCTCCAAAGGATTCGCAACAAAATATTGAAACTAAAATTTTTTTTTGGGGTTTGGTTTATTTGTCCAATTACTTTTGACCTCCTAAAATGTGGAGTGTTTGTAAATAAATGTGTACAATTCCTACAATTTCTATCAGATATTTTTGTTCAAACCTTCAAATTAAACGTTACAATCTGCACTTGAATTCTGTTGTAGAGGTTTCATTTCAAATCCAATGTGGTGGCATGCAGAGCCCAACTCACGAAAATTGTGTCACTGTCCAAATATTTCTGGACCTAACTGTATATAACAAGAGGATACTATATTATACAGGACAGCGCTATAACAAGAAGGAATGCTACATAACGAGGGACAATGAACTATATATGCGATTATATATAAACAAACACACAGAAGGGGATGTTATACAAGACGGGACAGATCAGTGTACATATTTTAAATGGGTGTTTCGGAACAATTATATTTTCATCCCAAACTCTAGTATCATAAGTTGTTTTTTTTTCTTTTTGTATACTTGAATTAAAAATTCCCTATACTTTTCTAACTGCTCTATTTTTTTCTACTACTTCATCTTTGAGGACACTTCATTAGAAAATCCCCAGTGCATGCTGGGATACTGAAACGAAACGTGATCAAGGTGCAGAGGCTGCGTTCTCTGTCGCAGCCTCTCCTCCCCCCCTCCCCTCTCAAAAGCAGCATCAACATTGCCCTTCGTTTTAGGGGCTATCTAGTATTGCTGTACTGAGCATGTGTCTTGTCAATTCCGACAGATCCACTGTAGATTCCTTACCGTTCTCAGTGCAAAATGACAATACGCTCTCTCAGGCTCTGATCTGACCCGTCAGAGGGCACGGTTAGTGCACATTGTAAGGAGAAAACAAGCGAGCAGAGAACAGTGTAGCCCTCCGCAAGTGACGTCACTTCTGATCAGAGATGGCAAGAGAGCACATTGTCACTATGCTCCAAGTAAAATAGTGCATAATGACAGGAATCTACTGAACATACATCAGAACTGAAAACCAACACATGCTCAATAGAGCAGGAACTAGCCCAGCCCCCCAGCCCCTGACTAAGGTCACTGACCATGCTTTGTTCCAGAGAGGGAGGGGGGGAGAGGCTGTGGTGGTCAACAACACTTCATTGAGTCTCTCAGCATTCACTGGGATTCTCAAACAAAGGGTCATCAAAAAGGAAGTATAAAAAAGGAATTATTAAGGCAAGCATCTTAGAAAATGAGCAGCACAATGGTCAGTGGTTAGCACTGCAGTCCTGAGTTCAATCCCATGAAGAACAACATCTGTAAGGAGTTTATATGTTCTCGCCGTGTTTGTGTGGGTTTCTCCAGTTCACTCCAACATTCCAAAGACATACTCATAGGGAAATTTAGATTGTGAGCCTCAATGGGGACAGTGATGATCACATCTGTAAAGCGCTGTGGAATTTCAATGGGGACAGTGATGATGACATCTGTAAAGCGCTGTGGAATTAATGGTGCTATATACAGTTGTGCTCAAACGTTTACATACCCCGGTAGATTTGTTTTTGCTTTCTTGGCCTTGTTTCAGAGAATATGAAGGATAAACTTTTTTTTACACTCATGGTTAGTGGTTGGGTGAAGCCATTTATTGTCAAACTACTGTGTCATTGTTTTTGTTTTGTTATTTAAAAAAAAAATCATAACGACAACCAAAAACATCCAAATGACACTGATCAGAAGTTCACATACCCTGGTGATTTTGGTCTGACAACATGCACAGAAGTTGACACAAATGAGTTTGAATGGCTAATAAAGGTAACATACTCACCTGTGACCGGTTTGCTTGTAATCAGTGTGTGTGCATAAAAGATGAGTGAGTTTCTGAAATCCAGACAGACTCTTGCATCTTTCACTCAACCACTGACGTTTCTGGATTGTGAGTCATTGGGAAAGCAAAACAATTGTCAACGGATCTACGGGAAAAGATAGTTGAACTGTATAAAACAGGAAAGGGATACAAAAAGATATACAAGGAATTGATAATACCAATCAGCAGTTTTCAAACTGATTAACAAATGGAAAATCAGGGGCTCTGTAAAAATCAAACCACGATCAGGTAGACCAAACTAAAAATTTCAGCGACAACTGCCAGGAAAATTGTTAGGGATGCAAAGAAAAACCTACAAATAACATCAGTTGAAATACAGGACTCACTGAAAACTAGCGGTGTGGCTGTTTCAAGATGCACAATAAAGAGGTACCTGAAGAAAAATGGGCTGCATGGTTGAGTCGCCAGAAGAAAGCCATTACTGCGCAAATGCCACAAAGTAGCTCACTTACAATACGCCAAACAGCACAGCCAGTCAAGCCTAAAAACTTCTGGAACAAGGTAAGGCTGGTTTCACACTACGTTTATTTAACATCCGTCCATAACGTTTTTTTAGCGGAAAAACGGATCCAGTGCAAATGCGTTTTCACTTCAATGCATTTGCAATGGACTCGCGTCCACCTGCGTTCGCATGCGTTTGCGTGCGTTAGACACAGGATCTGTACTTTTGCGTTATTTTAACATGTTTCAAAAACGCTACTTGTAGCGTTTTTTACCTTTGTCAAAATAACGCATCTCACAGGATCCTTCACATTGCGCCGCGAGCTGCAATGCATTTCAATGAGCGCTGGATCCTGCCTAGCAGAATGCGTTGAGTTGCGTTGTAACAGGATCCTGCTTTTGTACTGAGCATGCCCAGAAAGTACTGAGCATGCCCAGAACCAGTCTCGCGTGATCTGTCTCTCTCTCCTCCTCCCTCCCTCACCCTCTCTATCTCTGTTTTTCCCCCTTCCTCTCCTCCCTCTCTCTCCCACCTGAGAGCTGCGGAAACTCGTAACCAAGGTAAATATCGGGTAACCACTTCTCTTAGTTACCCGATGTTTACGTTGGTAACGTGTGCAGGCAGCCCGGCTCCTAGCAGCTGCAGACACTCGTAATCAAGATAAATATCGGGTATCCAAGCCCGATGTTTACCTTGGTTACGAGCGTCTGCAGCTGTCAGAAGCCGGCTCCCAGTCTGGCACGTTTAGTTCCCCTCACTCCCGATCACATGACTCCAATGCCCGCCCCTAAACATCCAGTGACAGGATCCTGCAAAGTAAGACATGCGTTTACATGCGTTTTTTGCTGTAAAAGCAGGATCCGCTTTTGCAGCAAAAAAACGTTCAGGACGCATGTTAAATAAACGTAGTGTGAAAGCAGCCTAATTTGGAGTGAGGAGACCAAAATCCGACTTTTTGGCCACAACCATAAACGTTACATTTGGAAAGGTGCCAACAAGGCCTATGGTGAAAAGAACACCATTCCTACTATAAAGCACGGAGGTGGATCGCTGAGGATGTGGGGAAGTGTGAGCTACAAGGGCACAGGAAACTTGGTCAAAGTTTAAGGAAAGATTTTAATTCCATCTCAGAAAATTCCCAATGGGTGGCGCAATCTCTCGAAGCCCATATATGTGTTATCCCCAAACCAGGGAAGGATCACATGTTAGTTACAAATTACAGACCCATTTCACTGATCAATCTAGACCTAAAACTTTTTTCCAAAGCCTTAGCCAACAGACTTGCTCCTTCCTTGCCCGGGATAATACACACAGATCAAGTGGGGTTCGTACAAGGTCGGGAGGCGCGTGACAACACCAACAAACTGTTCCTCCTGATGGCCCGGTCGAGGGCTCATTCTCTTCCCATGTGTTTACTCTCAGTGGATGAGGAGAAGGCCTTTGACCGGGTCAGTTGGAGTTTCATGATGGCCGCTCTAAAGCAGGTGGGTTTGGGCAAAAAAATTTTAGATAGGATTGCGTCCCTTTATTCGAGACCCTCAGCAAAAGTTAGGACGGATGGGTTTCTGTTGTCATCGTTTCAGGTCCACAATGGAACAAGACAGGGATGTTCATTGTCACCTCTGCTCTACGTCATTGTCATGGAGCATCTCGCGGTTGCCATAAGAAATGCTAGTATCCATGGGATAGAGGCCGGGGGAGGGAATCGCAAGTTAGCTTTATTTGCGGATGACCTTCTCATGTTTATTTCCCAGCCACACATATCCTTCCCGTCTTTGCTCAAAGAGTTCAAGGAGTTTGGTAACTTAAGTAATTTTAAAGTGAACTTCTCTAAATCAGAGGCTATGAATGTGACCCTGTCGGCGGAAGATCTAGCCTGTACAACCCAAAATGTTCCCTTTAAGTGGCAACCATCAGCTATAAAATATCTGGGGGTAGTTGTTCCTCGGGATCCAATGAAAATTATGCATCATAATTTTCTACCCCTGTTAGAGAGGACAATTAGGGATTTAAAGAAGTACAACAAAAAAAGACTATCGTGGTTTGGGCGTATCAACGCTATTAAAATGGATGTTCTTCCTAGGTTTCTTTTCTTGTTCCAAACGGTACCTATTCAGCTGCCGGGGAGTTACTTTTCCAAAATTCGGACGGCTTTGTCAAGGTTCGTTTGGGGGAATCAGAGACCTCGCACAAGCATAAAAACTCTTACCAGACACAAAAATAATGGAGGGGCGGGGCTCCCAAATTTCCAGTTATACTACAGGGCAACTATTCTAACGAGGATAATGGATTGGCACTTCCATAGGAACTCGAAACAATGGGTCGCGATCGAACAGGACGGATTGGGAGTCCCTTTGCACTTCCTCTCATGGATGGGAAAGGAGAGTAGGTCACAGATAGAGAAGGGAATGGAGTTTATTTGGACAGTGATGGGGACGTGGGACGGTGAGGTTAAGAGGGGTTCTCTCTCACAGGGGAGGGGTCCACTTACCCCCCTCTTTGGCAACCAGGAGTTCCCTCCGGGGCTTCATTCCAATAAATTTCTGGGGTATGCTCGGGTGAAGGAAACTCGTTTTTTTCATGTGCTCCAGAGAAATACCCTGCCCCCTTATGCATCTCTACGGGCCACAGGGAGAGAGGCTTCCTGGATAGAATATATGCAGCTGAAATAGTTTCTATCCAACCAGGACAGTGAGAGGAAGTTGAGGACCCCCCCTACTCCATTTGAGAAATTGTTCTTGCAGGGTTCGTCACCCGGGCATGTCATCTCTCTTATTTATAAAATGCTGAACCAGAGAGACATGTCGGACAAACCCAAATTTGTCTATAGATGGGGAGAGGAACTGGGAGAGGACATTTCAGAGGACGGATGGAGCAGGGCGTTTCTGTGTACCCATAAACTTTCTCTGGCTTGTGCCGCCCAAGAGAAAAACTATAACATTCTCACAAGGTGGTACCAATACCCGACTAAATTGCACGCTATCTTTCCCTCAGTGTCCGACATGTGCTGGAGATGTGGTACAGAAAAAGGGTCTATGTTACATATATGGTGGAGCTGTGCTAAATTGCAACCATTCTGGGACTCAGTGTTTTCTCTGTATAAAAAGATGAGTGGGGGTGAGGTGGAGAGATCTCCCCAGTGGCCCTCCTCTCTATCCTCCCAGGTTCATTTAAGTCACAAAAGAGGGACCTGCTGCGATTTTGTTTAGCGGCAGCCCGTATAATTATTCCCAGATACTGGAAACAGACTAGATGCCCCACGTTAGCTGACTGGGTAGAGGAGATGGCAAACCTCCAGAGAATGGAGGACCTTACAGATGAACTAAATGGGCTCACGGAAAAATTTATCAGTGTGGGGACCGTGGATTACGTTCATGGAGTCTCCTGAGTTCACGGTGAGTCTGGCAGGTTATTTGGGATGAGAAATGGTGACAAACCTTGTCTTTCCCTCTCCCCTCCACACTTTTTTCCCCCACCCCCTCTTTACCCTACTTTCTTCACTCTATTTGATTCCTTCTTTTCTAAGCTTATATGTGTTCTTTTTTTTTTTCTTTCTTTCTAGTTTTCTACTTTTTCTTAAATGTTTATTCAATAACTTAAAAGGGGATTGTTTTATGCTGAGAGTGGTCTTGTCAATTATCAGGAAGACATGTTTAGCTGGAACTCTGATTTCTAGTGTATGGATTGTCATGGAGTGTTAGCATAAGGATAGCTTATAGAGTTCCAATGAAATCTACAATGTGATGTTATTTTTGTCATTCTGAAACTGAGAGATCACTGTTTATGTTTTATAATCTTTAGAAATGTTCTAGATGTATGCTTGATTTATAAACTTAATAATAAAACAGATTTGAAATAAAGTTTAAGGAAAGATGAATGCAGCACATTATCAGCAAATACTGGAGGCAAATTTGCACTCATCAGCCCAGAAGCTGCGCATGGGACGTACTTGGATGTTCCAACGTGACAACAATCCAAAACACAAGGCCAAGCCGATCTGTCATTGGCTACAACAGAACAAAGTGAAGGTTCATCCAATCACTAACCATGAGTGGAAAAACGTTTTTCTTAAAATAAAATTAAAAAAAGGCCAAGAAAGCAAAAAATCTGCTGGGGTATGTCAACTTTTGAGCACAACTGTATAAACAGCTGTCTGGTCATTCGGCCAGCAGCTATGTCGCCAGATTTCCCCATATACAGGACTGCTAACTTTGCCGAGAGCTCGTGTTCTCTACGAGAGTCACTGTGAAATCTCTGGAGGCTTATCATATCTATATATATAATTGCCTTATTCTGTCTGTCTGTCTGTCTATCTGTCTGTCTATCTGTCTGTCTATCTGTCTGTCTGTCTGTCATGCTCCGAAATTGTGTCCTTACGGTGACACAAAGCTGATTGGCCGCTGGGCTCGCCATGGCCCCGCCCCCCCCCCACAGATTGGCCTCTCGCCCCGGCTCTCTGCAGGCCCCGCCCTCCTCACGCAATGCATGCTCGCTCTGGCCCAACTGACACGGAGCTCCGATTCCCAGGTGAGTACACACACACATCAGATCACACTCACTCTCACACTCACTCTCACACATCACAACATGCTGGGATATCGCTTGCTTCTACACCGGCTCCGTCAGGATCCCGGCAGCGCCAGACATAACCTTGCGATGCTGGGATCTTGACGGAGGCCGTGAAAGCTGGTAACCATTATACACATCGGGTAACTAAGGTCCCTTAGTTACCCGATGTGTATCATAGTTACCAGTGTACACCGGCTCACACTCACTCTCACACACACCTCACACACACATCACATCGCATCCACACATCAAGGTCCTGCAGCTGCGGAACATACACACACATAACAGCACACACACACACACATACACACACAAATCAGATCACACTCACACACACCTCACACATCACATCGCATCCAAATACTCACAACATCCTGGGATATCGCTTGCTTCTCGGCGGCGATACTGTGCTGTTGTGAGCTTCCAGGACCTGCCGGGGGATCACATGGCCAGAAGCATGTGATATCCCCGGATGTTGTGAGTATCAGCGCGTATGTGCAATATCGTCAGTGTGTGTATCTTTGTGTGTGAGTGTATGCGATCGGGTGTGTGTGAGTGTATGCGATCGGGTGTGTGTGAGTGTATGCGATCGGGTGTGTGTGAGTGTATGCGATCGGGTGTGTGTGAGTGTATGCGATCGGGTGTGTGTGAGTGTATGCGATTGGGTGTGTGTGAGTGTATGCGATCGGGGGTGTGTGAGTGTATGCGATCGGGTGGGTGTGTGTGGGTGTGTGTGAGTGTATGCGATCGGATCTGTGAGTGTCGGCAGAGGAGCACGGCGTGCTGGAGGAGGCTGAGAGGAGAGAGGCTGAACCTGGGGAAGGCTGGGATGGGGAGGCTGATGCTGGAGACGGAGAGGCTGATGCTGGCGCAGCATGGCGGATGGAGCACCTTTGGGAGTGCGCAGCATGGCGGATGGAGCACGTTTGGGAGTGCGCAGCATGGCGGATGGAGCACGTTTGGGAGTGCGCAGCATGGCGGATGGAGCACGTTTGGAAATGCGCAGCATGGCGGATGGAGCACGTTTGGGAGTGCGCAGCATGGGGGATGCAGCACGATGGGGAGTGCGGAGTATGGCGGATGGAGCACGTTTGGGAGTGCGCAGCATGGAGGATGCAGCACGATGGGGAGTGCGGAGTATGGCGGATGGAGCACGTTTGGGAGTGCGCAGCATGGCGGATGGACCACGTTTGGGAGTGCGCAGCATGGCGGATGGAGCACGTTTGGGAGTGCGCAGCATGGCGGATGGAGCACGTTTGGGAGTGCGCAGCATGGGAGATGGAGCACGATGGGGAGTGCGCAGCATGGCGGATGGAGCACGTTTGGGAGTGCGCAGCATGGGGGATGGAGCACGATGGGGAGTGCGCAGCATGGCGGATGGAGCACGTTTGGGAGTGCGCAGCATGGCGGATGGAGCACGTTTGGGAGTGCGCAGCATGGCGAATGGAGCACGTTTGGGAGTGCGCAGGATGGGAGATGGAGCACGATGGGGGGTGCGCAGCATAGGGGATGGAGCACGTTTGGGAGTGCGCAGCATGGCGGATGGAGCACGTTTGGGAGTGCGCAGCATGGGGGATGGAGCACGTTTGGGAGTGCGCAGCATGGCGGATGGAGCACGTTTGGGAGTGCGCAGCATGGGAGATGGAGCACGATGGGGAGTGCGCAGCATGGCGGATGGAGCACGTTTGGGAGTGCGCAGCATGGGGGATGGAGCACGATGGGGAGTGCGCTGCATGGCGGATGGAGCACGTTTGGGAGTGCGCAGCATGGCGGATGGAGCACATTTGGGAGTGCGCAGGATGGGAGATGGAGCACGATGGGGGGTGCGCAGCATACGGGATGGAGCACGATGGGGAGTGCGCTGCATGGGGGATGGAGCACGATGGGAAACGCACACCTCCCCCAACACACACACATACGCGCGCGCGCACTGCACAACACACCACAACACACCACACACACACACTGGGAACCACAAACAACTGCCCTACACAGACACCCACACACACAGACAACGCTGCACACACAAATATACGCACATACCGCACAACACGCACATTGCACAAAACATACCTCCTCCCAAAACACACCACACACACACACAAACTGCGCAACACACACACACAACGCTACAGACACACAGCGCTCCACAAACAACGCAACACACAAACAACACCGCTCTCACCCCCCATCACACCCAGACAACATCCAGAACATGTACAGCGCCCTACACAAACACTTCGTAACTACACACAACAACATCTATATATATATATATATATATATAAAACAAAAATCATACATGAACTACACAATACGTAAATTCTAGAATACCCGATGCGTAGAATCGGGCCACCTTCTAGTCTATATATATAATTGCCTTATTCTGTCTGTCTGTCTGTCTGTCTTGCTCCAAAATTGTGTCCTTACGGTGACACAAAGCGGATTGGCCGCTGGCCTCGCCATGACCCCGCCCCCCACACGGATTGGTCGCTCGCCCTGGCCCCCCCCCCACGGATTGGCCGGCCGCTCGCACAGGCTCCGCCCGCCACACGGATTGGCCTCTCGCCCCGGCACCCTGCACGTATTGGCAACTCGGCCACGCCCCGCCCCCCTCACGCAATGCACGCTCGCTCTGGCCCCGCCCCCCGCACGCATCCCCCGAACTGACAAGGAGACACGACTCCCAGGTGAGTACTGTACCCCCGGGAGCCCACACCAGCATACGCCGCCGACCCAGCCGACACAAACCCTCGCATTGCTGGGGTTTGCCGCCGTATGCTGGTGTGGGCTCCCGTGCGAGTGGGGGACGTGATGCGCTGGTAACCATGGTAGCATAGTTACCAGCGCATCAAGGTCCTGCAGCGGCGGAAAATACACACACGCACGCACAGAACAACAGACACACACACACACACACACATACACACACACACATCATATCACACTCACTCTCACACACACCTCACACACACACATCAGATCGCATCCACATACTCACAGCATCCGGAGATATCGCTTGCTTCTCGTCCGCGATACTGTGCTGTGAGCTTCCAGGACCTGCCGGAGGATCACATGGCCAGAAGCATGTGTTATCTCCGGATGTTGTGAGTGTGAGCGCGTATGTGCAATATCATCAATGTGTGTGTGAGTGTATGCGATCGGGTGTGTGTGAGTGTATGCGATCGGGTGTGTGTGAGTGTATGCGATCGGGTGTGTGTGAGTGTATGCGATCGGGTGTGTGTGAGTGTATGCGATCGGGTGTGTGTGAGTGTATGCGATCGGGTGTGTGTGAGTGTATGCCATCGGGTGGGTGTGAGTGTATGCGATCGGGTGGGTGTGAGTGTATGCGATCGGGTGTGTGTGTGTGTGTGTGAGTGTATGCGATCGGATCTGTGAGTGTCGGCAGAGGAGCACGGCGTGCTGGAGGAGGCTGGGAGGAGAGAGGCTGATCCTGGGGAAGGCTGGGAGGGGGAGGCTGATGCTGGGGGAGGCTGATGTTGGGGGAGGCTGGGAGGGTGTAGGCTGATGCTGGGGGAGGCTGATGCTGGGGGAGGCTGGGAGGAGAGAGGCTGATGCTGGGGGAGGCTGATGCTGGGGGTGGCTGATGCTGGGGGTGGCTGGGATGAGAGAGGCTGATGCTGGGGGAGGCTGGAAGGAGAGAGGCTGATGCTGGGGGAGGCTGATGTTGGGGGAGGCTGGGAGGGTGTAGGCTGATGCTGGGGGAGGCTGATGCTGGGGGAGGCTGGGAGGAGAGAGGCTGATGCTGGGGGAGGCTGATGCTGGGGGTGGCTGGGATGAGAGAGGCTGATGCTGGGGGAGGCTGATACTGGGGGAGGCTGGAAGGAGAGAGGCTGATGCTGGGGGAGGCTGATGCTGGGGGAGGCTGGGAGGGGGAGGCTGATGCTGGGGGAGGCTGGGAGGAGAGAGGCTGATGCTGGGGGAGGCTGATGCTGGGGGAGGCTGGAAGGAGAGAGGCTGATGCTGGGGGAGGCTGGGAGGGGGATGCTGATGCTAGGGGAGGCTGGGAGGAGAGAGGCTGATGCTGGAGGAGGCTGGGAGGAGAGAGGCTGATGCTGGGGGAGGCTGGGAGGAGAGAGGCTGATGCTGGGGGAGGCTGGGAGGCAGAGGCTGATGCTGGGGGAGGCTGGGAGGCGGAGGCTGATGCTGAGGAAGGCTGATGCTGGGGGAGGCTGGAAGGAGAGAGGCTGATGCTGGGGGAGGCTGATGCTGGGGGAGGCTGGGAGGGGGAGGCTGATGCTGGGGGAGGTTGGGAGGAGGGAGGCTGGGAGGAGAGAGGCTGATGCTGGGGGAGGCTGATGCTGGGGTAGGCTGGAAGGAGAGAGGCTGATGCTGGGGGAGGCTGGAAGGAGAGAGGCTGATGCTGGGGGAGGCTGATGCTGAGGGAGGCTGGGAGGTGGAGGCTGATGCTGGGGAAGGCTGGGAAGAGGGAGGCTGGGAGGAGAGAGGCTGATCCTGGGGAAGGCTGGGAGGAGGGAGGCTGGGAGGAGAGAGGCTGATGCTGGGGGAGGCTGGAAGGAGAGAGGCTGATGCTGGGGGAGGCTGATGCTGGGGGAGGCTGATGCTGGGGGAGGCTGGGAGGAGAGAGGCTGATGCTGGGGGAGGCTGGGAGGAGGGAGGCTGGGAGGGGGGAGGCTGAGAGAAGAGAGGCTGATGCTGGGGGAGGCTGAGGCTGGGAGGAGAGAGGCTGATGCTGGGGACAGAGAGGCTGATGCTGGGAGGAGAGAGGCTGATGCTGGGAGGAGAGAGGCTGATGCTGGGAGGAGAGAGGCTGATGCTGGGAGGAGAGAGGCTGATGCTGCGGGCAGAGAGGCTGATGCTGCGGGCAGAGAGGCTGATGCTGGTGCAGCATGGGGGATGGAGCACGATGGGGGGTGCGCAGCATGGGGGATGGAGCACGATGGGGAGTGCGCAGCATGGGGGATGGAGCACATTTGGGAGTGCGCAGCATGGCGGATGGAGCTCGTTTGGGACTGCGCAGTATGGCGGATGGACCACGTTTGGGAGTGCGCAGCATGGCGGATGGAGCATGTTTGGGAGTGCCCAGCATGGCGGATGGAGCACGTTTGGGAGTGCGCAGCATGGCGGATGGACCACGTTTGGGAGTGCGCAGCATGGCGGATGGAGCACGTTTGGGACTGCGCAGCATGGCGGATGGACCACGTTTGGGAGTGCGCAGCATGGCGGATGGAGCATGTTTGGGAGTGCGCAGCATGGCGGATGGAGCACGTTTGGGAGTGCGCAGCATGGCGGATGGACCACGTTTGGGAGTGCGCAGCATGGCGGATGGAGCACGTTTGGGAGTGCGCAGCATGGCGGATGGAGCACGATGGGGGGTGCGCAGCATGGGGGATGGAGCACGATGGGAGGTGCACACCTTCCCCCAACACACACACACACACACACCACACACACTGGGAACCACAAACACCGCCGTACACAGACACCCACACACACAGACAACGCTGCACACACACAACACCCAACACACAAACACCGCGGCATGCATAAATATACGCACATACCACGCAACACACACACATTGCACAAAACATACCTCCCCCCAAACCACACCACACCCACACAAACCGCGCAACACACACACACACAACGCTACAGACACACAGCGCTCCACAAACAACGCAACACACGCAACACACATACAACACCGCTCTCACCCCCCGTCACACCCAGACAACACCCAGAACATGTACAGTGCCCTACACAAACACTTGGTAACTACAGACAACGACATCTATATATAACAAAAATCATACATTAACTACACAATACGTAAATTCTAGAATACCCGATGCGTAGAATCGGGCCACCTTCTAGTAGAGAATATAAGGATCTGCAGTCCTAAATCTGACATGCTACTGGTGGATTCTGACAACTTTAGTGTTATGTGTATAGGAGGACTTAACTATCTAAAGGGTATAGGCAGATTCAGGTTATGTGCACATGATGTCTGTCAGAAGTCTGAATTAAATGGGTTTTTCAGGCAGAAGACTTCAGGAAACACCAACGTCTTTTGTGCTACAGCTAATTTTTTTTGCTGCTTTTCAGGACACACCGGCATCTTTTGTCCTAAAGCTATTTTTTTTTCTTCAGTCATCTTTTCTAACATTTTTTGGGGACCATTTTTTTCATTAAATTTTATTAAATGAAATAGTGAACAGCTTATAAGCAGAAGTTGCCTGAGGAATGGTTGGGTCACTTTGTTCAGCTGCTTTGCATCTCACTCAGCAAGTCCTTTTTACACTGCAGGGCATACGTATATCCAGTCTTTCTATAGTACATAATCTAAAGGTGGCTTTACACACTGCAACATCGCAAACGACATCGCTGTAACGTCACCGGTTTTGTGACGTAATAGCGACCTCCCCAGCGACATTGCAGTGTGTGAAACACATCACACCTGGCCCCTGCTGGGAAGTTGCTGATCGCTACAAATTATTCAGAACCATTCTTTGGTCCTTTGTTTCCCGCTGTGCAGCAAAGTCTCAGTGTGTAAAGGGGACTTAAAACACTGGAAACGAGTGATGTGTCACAATATTTGTCAATCACTATTCTCTGTCAGTCGGTCTCTCCCTCTAGGTCTCTATTCTCTGTCAGTCGGTCTCTATTCTCTGTCTGTCGGTCCGTCACTATCTCTGTCCCTCTCTCACAGTCTGTCGGTCATTTTCCCCTCCTCTCTCATACTCACCGATCCCCGGCGCGGCGCTGCACAGCATTCACACTGCTCCGGCGGCTTTTACTATTTTGAAAAAGCCGGCCGCTCATTAAACAATTTCGTATTCCCTACTTTCCCTGCCCACAGGCGCCTATGATTGGTTGCAGTGAGACACGCTCCCACTCTGAGTGACAGGTGTCTCACTGCACCCAATCACAGCAGCCGGTGCGTGGGTCTATACTGTGCAGTGAAATAAATAATTAAATAATTTAAAAAACCGGCGTGCGGTCCCCCCCAATTTTAACCCCTTCACGACCATGGACGGAAAGATCCATCCTTGTGCCCTGGGCCTTAACGACCAAGGACGGATCTTTCCGTCATGGCGGAATCGCGGCACCGGAGCCTCCGGTGACTGCGATCGGTTAACATAAACCGCAGATTCGGGGAGGAGGGGACCTGTACCTGACCTCAGGAGGGGTGGTGCCTCCTCCCCGGACCTACGGAGGCTGTGATTGGCTGACGAACGCCGCTCAACCAATCACAGCCATTGTAATGTTCCAGCCATTTAAAATGACTGAAACATTGAAATCCAGCCCTGGCCAGTGCAGCTGTAGCACTGGCCATTGGCTGGAGCTGGGTGACCTCACTGGATCACCCTCCCCCAGCTCCACTGCTCTGATTGGAGAGATCGGCCTTGTGACCGATTTCTCCAATCACAGTGGACCTGTGTCACGCTCCCCGGGTCCCCTGCGCTGCCCTCCGGCTCACCTGTCACGCTCTCCGGCTCCCCCGCCTCGCTCCCCGGTTCCTTGGTCCGGTTACCGCCGCTCCCCGCTCTCCAGCACCCTTTGCCGGCGCGTCCCCAGCGTCCTGGTCCCCGCTCCCGGCGCCCGTCGGCTTCACAGCCCCAGCCCGGCCCTGCTGCTTCCTCCTCGCAGCTTCCTGCTCTGGCTTCTGGCACTCGGGCCGCGCGCATGCGCATTAGGGCGCGCGCGCGGTCATTGACCCTTTCTTAAAGGGTCAGCGTCCATTAACAGGAAATGATGCAAAACAGGTACAGGGTATAAAGGGGTTTATTGTCCAAGGGGGCGGGGCCTGATCTTCGTGTTTCTTAAGCTAGGAGTCAGGTCTCCTGGTGTTTTTGTGATATACTCACCTATCTCTCTTGTAGAGCCGTGCCTGCCTCGCCATCCGGTCCTGACCGAATCCCGAACCCCGAACGCTGTCCATCTGCCATCCTGACAGTCCGTACCATCTCGGATCCCTGCGGTGACCCGCCATCTCGCTCCAAAGGTTCCGGACCCCGCCTGACATCATCTCGGCTTCCGAACCTGAGCTGCGTCACCCGGACTACCACCAGTGACTCCGTGGTCCCAGGGACTTCTCCGTTATCCTCGTGTGCACGGACTGTTCTGCTGCCTATAGTGCTCCAGCTACCGGACCCCTTACCACCATCTAGGAGTTCGGCCCAGTGGATCCACCTCCTGGGTCTGCCCGTCCACCTGGTCCTGACAGTAAGATCAGGCCATGGATCCCGCTGCAGCACTAGCAGCCGTACAGGAGGAACTCCAACGCCAGCGTGAGACTCAGACCCGCATGCTGCAATTCATGTCTTCTGTGGACGCCCGCCTGAAAACGCTACAAGCGGCAGTTACGTCTTCAGCATCCCGGGCTTCCACTAGTCAATCCACGGCTCCAGCTCCCGTGGCGACATCTTCAGATACTTCCAGACTTCGTTTGGCCTCACCACCCCGGTACGCCGGAGACCCCAAGACCTGCAGGGGATTCTTAAACCAATGCTCCCTCCATTTCACGCAGCTGCCGCATTTGTTTGCCTCCGACCAAGCCAAGGTCGCCTCCATCATGTCCCATCTAGAGGGTGAGGCACTGGCGTGGATGAACCCCTTGTGGGTATAGGGGGATCCTGTGACCACGAACATCCAGGAGTTCCTGCAGGCATTCCGTGGCACCTTTGATGAGCCCGGACGCGCCTCCGCGTCTGCTTCGTCTCTTCTCCGGTTACGTCAGGGGACTCTGACGGTGGGCCAATACGCCATCCGGTTTCGCACCTTGGCTTCGGAACTCGGGTGGAACAACGAGGCCCTAACCGCCGCCTTCTGGGAAGGACTCTCGGGGCGTATTAAAGACGAGCTGGCGGGTCGTGACGTACTGACCACCCTGGATGCCCTGATCGCCCTAGCGACTCGAGTGGACATTCGTTTTCAGGAGCGATCCAAGGAAGTGTCCCGTGAGAGACGTCCGGTACGGCATTCCTCTCCTCCGCAGAAGCACGCCGTACTTCAGTCATCGACAGCTGGGGTTCCCATTCACGAGCCCATGCAGATCGACAGAGTGCGGCAGTCTGAACAACGTCGAGCTGAGCGGCTCGCCAAGGGCCTCTGCTTTTACTGCGGAGAGGACACACACCTGCTACGCTCCTGTCCAGAGAGGCCGGGAAACTCCAAAGCCTAGGGTTGGTAGGAGAGGCCACCCTAGGTGCTGGGACTCTCTCAGACCCGGTTACGTGGACTGTGCAAGTGACAACGGGAGAGACGCAGTTCACGGCTGAGGCATACCTCGATTCCGGGGCAGCAGGCAATTTCATCCAGCAGGCCACGGTGGACAAGTACCAGGTGCCTGTTACTCCACTCGACAAGCCCCTCGTGATTGCCTCTGTGGATGGGAGACCCCTCTATGACACCATCTCCTGGATCACCAAGCCGGTGGAACTGCGTATCGGTGCCCTGCACACCGAGAACATCGCTTTCTACGTCCTCCCACACATGTCCCATCAAATCCTGCTGGGACTTCCCTGGTTGCGGACACACGAACCATCAGTCAGCTGGGGCACTGGCGAAATCAGCCGATGGGG
Source organism: Anomaloglossus baeobatrachus (assembly GCF_048569485.1). Classification (NCBI taxonomy): domain Eukaryota; kingdom Metazoa; phylum Chordata; class Amphibia; order Anura; family Aromobatidae; genus Anomaloglossus; species Anomaloglossus baeobatrachus. Next base: position 695,956,769 of record NC_134353.1, read on the forward strand.
CTCTTCGTGCCATGAGAAGTGCCTGAAGACCATACAACCCATCCGACGACCTCCGGTTCCAGAGAACCTACCGGGGCTGCCCTCGGCCTATTGGTCCTTTGCAGACGTCTTTGATAAAAAGGAATCCGAGGTACTTCCGCCACATCGTCCTTACGATTGTGCCATCGACCTGCTCCCTGGAACAACACCACCTCGAGGACGGATATATCCATTGTCTCCAGCCGAAACAAGGGCCATGTCTACGTACATCACAGAGAGCCTGGCAAGGGGATTCATTCGGAGATCCTCCTCTCCTGCTGGAGCAGGTTTCTTCTTCGTCAAGAAGAAAGAGGGCGACTTACGCCCATGCATAGACTACCGGGGTTTGAATCAAATCACCGTAAAAAACAAGTACCCTCTGCCGCTCATCCCCGAACTGTTTGACCGGCTTAGAGGAGCTCGTGTGTTCACCAAGCTGGATCTTCGGGGTGCTTACAATCTGGTACGCATCCGCTCTGGGGACGAATGGAAGACCGCGTTCAATACGCGCGATGGGCACTATGAATACTGCGTGATGCCCTTCGGCCTGTGTAACGCCCCAGCCGTCTTTCAAGAACTGGTGAACGACGTTTTCCGGGACCTTCTCTACGTCTGTGTAGTAGTGTATCTGGATGACATCCTTGTCTTCTCTCCGGACCTCCAGACCCACAGAGAGAACGTACAGCTGGTTCTACAAAGACTGAGAGAGAATCGCCTGTACGCCAAGTACGAGAAGTGTGTCTTTGAGCAGTCTTCTCTCCCCTTCCTGGGGTACATCATCTCTGATACCGGACTGCAGATGGATCCAAAGAAGGTCTCCTCCATTCTCAACTGGCCTCCTCCTTCTGGACTGAAGGCAATCCAACGCTTCCTGGGATTCGCCAACTACTACCGCCAGTTCATCCCTCACTTCTCTGCTCTGACTGCTCCTCTCTCCGCTTTGACCAAGAAAGAGGCTAATCCCAAGGACTGGTCCCCTGCGGCCGACGCCGCGTTTGGCTCTCTAAAGCGGGCATTTGCCTCCTCTCCTGTACTCCACCGTCCGGAGTTAAACCGCCAGTTCACCTTGGAGGTGGATGCCTCCTCCTCAGGAGCCGGAGCAGTGCTCATGCAGAAGTCCTCCTCCGGGAAGATGGTGACTTGCGGATTCTTCTCCAAGAGCTTCTCAGCGCCTGAACGCAACTACACCATCGGTGACCGAGAGCTCTTGGCAGTTAAACTGGCTCTGGAGGAATGGCGCTACCTTCTGGAAGGAGCAGTATACCCCGTGATTATTTACATGGACCACAAGAACCTGGAATATCTACGGTCCGCTCAGCGACTGAACCCACGGCAAGCCAGGTGGTCCTTATTCTTTGCCAGGTTTGATTTCCAGCTCCATTTCCGACCCGCGGACAAGAATGTACGCGCTGATGCCTTGTCCAGGTCTTTCATGCCCATGGAGCAGGAGGAAGAGACTACCCAACCCATCATCTGTCCTAGCAAAATCATTCCGGTGGCCCCTGTAACCCTGGCCCAGATACCGCCCGGGAAGACCTATGTCTCTGAGACAGACAGGCAAAAAGTGTTACACTGGGGTCATGCCTCGAAAACAGCCGGTCATGCTGGTCAGAAGAGAACTTGGAGTGCGATTGTACGTCATTACTGGTGGCCATCCCTTCGCACGGACGTCGCTGCTTTTGTCTCTGCCTGCTCCTCTTGTGCCAGGAACAAGACGCCCAAACACCTGCCATATGGCCGTCTTCTGCCTCTGCCGATACCCTCAGTTCCGTGGCAACACATAGCGATGGACTTTATTACGGACTTGCCACTGTCCTCCGGACACACAGTCATATGGGTCGTGGTGGATCGGTTCTCTAAAATGGCTCATTTCGTCCCTATGGCTGGACTGCCCTCTGCTCAGGAACTCGCGGATGCCTATATACATCACATCTTCCGCTTGCATGGCTTTCCATTACACATCGTATCCGACAGAGGAACTCAGTTCACCTCCCGCTTCTGGAGGGCTCTCTGCAAACATCTGGGAGTGACTCTGGACTTTTCATCTGCATACCATCCTCAGTCTAATGGCCAAGTGGAGAGGGTCAATCAAATCTTGACCTCTTTCTTACGTCACTATGTCAACGCCCATCACGACGACTGGTCCACGCTTCTTCCTTGGGCTGAATTCTCCCATAACCACCACATCAGTGAGTCGTCCTCCAGCTCTCCCTTCCATGTCGTTTACGGACTCCAGCCCTCCGTCCCATTGCCTGTATCCCCTTCTTCGGATGTCCCTGCTGCTGATACTGTAGCCCGTGACTTTGCAACCATTTGGGACTCTGTCAAGGCGTCCCTTGGGCGTGCTTCCCTACGGATGAAACTACACGCAGACAAGAGACGTCTGGACCCTCCGTGTTTCTCTCCTGGAGATCTCGTATGGCTTGCTTCCAAGTACGTCCGATTGAAGATACCATCATACAAGCTGGGTCCTCGCTATATCGGGCCGTTTAAAGTCCTCAACAAGATCAATGAGGTCTCCTACAAGCTACAGCTCCCGGCCACGATGAGGATACCCAACTCATTCCACGTCTCCCTGCTCAAGCCGGTTGTCCTGGGTCCCTTCTCCGCTGCTGCCAGTTCGGCTCCTCCACCTATTGCCGATGACGACATCTATGCGGTAAGGGATATCGTGGCCATGAAGACCGTACGGGGTCGACAGTTCTTCCTGGTGGACTGGGCAGGGTATGGTCCTGAGGATAGGTCCTGGGAGCCCCGGGAGAATGTGGGTACTCCGCTGATCCGTGCCTTCCTGTTCCGGTTGCGGGGAGGGTGGCGTGGGGGGGGGGTACTGTCACGCTCCCCGGGTCCCCTGCGCTGCCCTCCGGCTCACCTGTCACGCTCTCCGGCTCCCCCGCCTCGCTCCCCGGTTCCTTGGTCCGGTTACCGCCGCTCCCCGCTCTCCAGCACCCTTTGCCGGCGCGTCCCCAGCGTCCTGGTCCCCGCTCCCGGCGCCCGTCGGCTTCACAGCCCCAGCCCGGCCCTGCTGCTTCCTCCTCGCAGCTTCCTGCTCTGGCTTCTGGCACTCGGGCCGCGCGCATGCGCATTAGGGCGCGCGCGCGGTCATTGACCCTTTCTTAAAGGGCCAGCGTCCATTAACAGGAAATGATGCAAAACAGGTACAGGGTATAAAGGGGTTTATTGTCCAAGGGGGCGGGGCCTGATCTTCGTGTTTCTTAAGCTAGGAGTCAGGTCTCCTGGTGTTTTTGTGATATACTCACCTATCTCTCTTGTAGAGCCGTGCCTGCCTCGCCATCCGGTCCTGACCGAATCCCGAACCCCGAACGCTGTCCATCTGCCATCCTGACAATCCGTACCATCTCGGATCCCTGCGGTGACCCGTCATCTCGCTCCAAAGGTTCCGGACCCCGCCTGACATCATCTCGGCTTCCGAACCTGAGCTGCGTCACCCGGACTACCACCAGTGACTCCGTGGTCCCAGGGACGTCTCCGTTATCCTCGTGTGCACGGACTGTTCTGCTGCCTATAGTGCTCCAGCTACCGGACCCCTTACCACCATCTAGGAGTTCGGCCCAGTGGATCCACCTCCTGGGTCTGCCCGTCCACCTGGCCCTGACAACCTGTTGCCGGTGACCACCCCCATCAGCTTCCCTTGTCACTGCAGCACGCTGAGCACAGTGAGTGTACACAGTGCAATGGCAGGGCGACAAGCTCCGGTCCCATGTTGTTATGAGACCGGAGCATGGGACCCGGAAGTTGCCGCGCTGCCATTGCACTGTACGAAAAGCGTCCCGATCCTCCGCCGCCGCCGCTGCCCACCGCGATCTGCCACCTGTCTCCCCGATCTCCTGCCCGCACCCTCACCCCCACACCTCCCGATCCGCTGCCGCCGCCGCCCTCCATCTGCCACAGTGCCACCGTTCCCCCAATCTGCTGCCCGGCCCCTCACCTCCGTGCAGCAGATCGGAGGGAGCGGTGGCACTATGACAGATGGAGGAGGACAGGGATCGTGCACCCTGTCCTCCTCCATCTGTCATAGTGCCACCGCTCCCTCCGATCTGCTGCCCGGCCCCTCCCCCTCGTGATCGGTGCTCGCCCCCTCCCCTCCGTGATGTGCTGCTCGCCCCCTCCCCTCCCCTCCGTGATGTGCTGCTCGCCCCCTCCTCTCCCCTCCGTGATGTGCTGCTCGCCCCCTCCCCTCCCCTCCGTGATGTGCTGCTCGCCCCCTCCCCTCCGTGATGTGCTGCTCGCCCCCTCCCCTCCCCTCCGTGATGTGCTGCTCGCCCCCTCCCCTCCGTGATGTGCTGCTCGCCCCCTCCCCTCCCCTCCGTGATGTGCTGCTCGCCCCCTCCCCTCTGTGATGTGCTGCTCGCCCCCTCCCCTCCGTGATGTGCTGCTTGCCCCCTCCCCTCCGTGATGTGCTGCTCGCCCCCTCCCCTCCGTGATGTGCTGCTCGCCCCCTCCCCTCCGTGATGTGCTGCACGCTCCCCCCCACCTCTCACCCCCGTGGTCAGCTACCCGCCCCCTCCCCTGTCACCGCCGTGATGTGCGCTCCCTCCCCTGTCACCGCCGTGATGTGCGCTCCCTCCCCTGTCACCGCCGTGATGTGCGCTCCCTCCCCTGTCACCGCCGTGATGTGCGCTCCCTCCCCTGTCACCGCCGTGATGTGCGCTCCCTCCCCTGTCACCGCCGTGATGTGCGCTCCCTCCCTTGTCACCGCCGTGATGTGCGCTCCCTCCCCTGTCACCGCCGTGATGTGCGCTCCCTCCCCTGTCACCGCCGTGATGTGCGCTCCCTCCCCTGTCACCGCCGTGATGTGCGCCCCCTCCCCTGTCACCACCGTGATGTGCGCCCCCTCCCCTGTCACCGCCGTGATGTGCGCTCCCTCCCCTGTCACCGCCGTGATGTGCGCTCCCTCCCCTGTCACCGCCGTGATGTGCGCTCCCTCCCCTGTCACCGCCGTGATGTGCGCTCCCTCCCCTGTCACCGCCGTGATGTGCGCTCCCTCCCCTGTCACCGCCGTGATGTGCGCTCCCTCCCCTGTCACCGCCGTGATGTGCGCTCTCCCCTGTCACCGCCGTGATGTGCGCTCCCTCCCCTGTCACCGCCGTGATGTGCGCTCCCTCCCCTGTCACCGCCGTGATGTGCGCTCCCTCCCCTGTCACCGCCGTGATGTGCGCTCCCTCCCCTGTCACCGCCGTGATGTGCGCTCCCTCCCCTGTCACCGCCGTGATGTGCGCTCTCTCCCCTGTCACCGCCGTGATCTGTGCTCCCTCCCCTGTCACCGCCGTGATGTGCGCTCCCTCCCCTGTCACCCCCGTGATGTGCGCTCCCTCCCCTGTCACCCCCGTGATGTGCGCTCCCTCCCCTGTCACCCCCGTGATGTGCGCTCCCTCCCCTGTCACCCCCGTGAGGTGCGCTCCCTCCCCTGTCACCGCCGTGAGGTGCGCTCCCTCCCCTGTCACCGCCGTGAGGTGCGCTCCCTCCCCTGTCACCGCCGTGATGTGCGCTCTCCCCTGTCACCGCCGTGATCTGTGCTCCCTCCCGTCACCCCCGTGATCTACTGTCCACTCTCCCTCCACCTCTCACCCCCGTGATCTGCGCTCTGCTCACCTGTCTCCCCCGTGATCTGCGCTCTCTCACCTCTCACCCCCGTGATCTGTGCTCCCTCACCTGTCACCCCGTGATCTGCTGTCCGCTCTCCCTCACCTCTCACCCCCGTGATCTGTGCTCTGCTCACCTGTCTCCTCCGTGAGCTGTGCTCTGCTCACCTGTCTCCTCCGTGATCTGTGCTCTGCTCACCTGTCTCCTCCGTGATCTGCGCTGCGCTCCCTCCCCCACCTCTCACCCTCCCCGATCTGCTGCCTCCTTCATCTCCTGTGATCCAGCTGCCTAGATCCATCCTGTAGGGTAACTATCCCCAATCTCACCTCCCACTCCCCTTCCCACCCATCCCCCCCACCCGCCCCTCCCCCCATCCTCTGCCGCTCCTGCATCCACTGCGCCCTCTCCCATCCGCCCCCACCCTATCCCAGCCGCCGTCTCACAATCACAGATGCTCCCTTTATATGCCGCTGCCCCCCCATCTGCTGCCGCCCCATCTGCCGCCCCCCCCCATCTTCCGCTGTTTTTTTTTTTCTATGCCATGGGGGTCTAGTTTACAAAATGGGGTCACCTGTGGGGGAGCTCCACTGTTTCGGCACCTCAGGGGGTCTCCAAACAGCATGGAATACGCTAATTATCCCAGACAATTTTGCGTTTGAAACGTCAAATGACGCTCCTTGCCTTCCGAGCCCTGCTGTGCGCCCAAACATTTGAGTTCCACCACATATGAGGTATCTGCGTACTCAGGAGAAATTGCACAATACATTTTATGGTGCAATTTTTCCTGATACCCTTGTGAAAAAAAAAGCTACCTGGTTGAAGTAACAATTTTGTGGTAAAAAAGTTTTTTTCTATTTTCACGGCTCAAGTCTATTCACTTTTGTGAAGCCCCCAGAGGCTCAAAGTGCTCAATAAACATCTAGATAAATTCCATGAGGGGTCTAGTTTCCAAAATGGGGTCACATGTGGGGGAGCTCCACTGTTTCGGCACCTCAGGGGGTCTCCAAACGCAACATGGAATACGCTAATTATCCCAGACAATTTTGCGTTTGAAACGTCAAATGACGCTCCTTGCCTTCCGAGCCCTGCTGTGCGCCCAAAGATTTTATTTCCACCACATATGAGGTGTCTGTGTACTCAGGAGAAATTGCACAATACATTTCATGGTGCAATTTTTCCTGATACCCTTGTGAAAAAAAAAAGCTACCTGGTTGAAGTAACAATTTTGTGGTAAAAATTTTTTTTTTTATTTTCACAACTCAACTCTATTAACTTTTGTGAAGCCCCCAGAGGCTCAAAGTGCTCAATAAACATCTAGATAAATTCCATGAGGGGTCTAGTTTCCAAAATAGGGTCACATGTGGGGGAGCTCCACTGTTTCGGCACCTCAGGGGCTCTCCAAACGCAACATGGTGCGGCTAACGATTCCAGCTAATTTTCTGTTCAAAAAAGTCAAATGGCGCTCCTTCCCTTCCGAGTCCTGCCGTGCGCCCAAACAGTGGTTTTTCGCCACAAATGAGGTATCTGCGTGTTCAGTAGAAATTGCCCAACAAATTTTGGGGGTTCATTTAATCCTGCTACCCTTGTGAATATGCAATATTTGAGGCTAAATAAACATTTTTGTTGCAAAAAGTAAAATGTTCATTTTTTCCTTCCACATTGCTTTAGTTACTGTGAAGCACCTGAAGGGTTAATAACCTTCTTGAATGTGGTTTTGAGTAGCCTGAGGGGTGCCGTTTTTGGAATGGTGTCACTTTTGGGTGTTCTGTGTCATGTAGACCTTTCAAAATTGCTTCAAATGTGATCTGGTCCCTAAAAAAAGTGGCTTTGTAAATTTTGTTGTAAAAATGAGAAATTGCTCATAAACTTTGAACCCCTATAACTTCCTTAAATTTTTTTTTTTTTTCCCAAAATTGTTCTGATGTAAAATAGACATGTGGGAAATGTTATTTATTAATTATTTTGTGTCATATGTCTCGTTGGTTTTAGAGCATAAAAATTCAAAGTTTGAAAATTACAAAATTTTCAAAATTTTCGCGAAATTTCCGTTTTTTTCACAGAGAAATGCAAAAAATATCGGCCTAAATTTACCACTAACATGAAGCCCAATATGTCACGAAAAAACAATCTCAGAATCACCGGGATCCGCTGAAGCGTTCCAGAGTTATAACCTCATAAAGTGACACTGGTCAGAATTGCAAAAAATGGCCTGGTCTTTAGGGTCAAAATAGGCTTGGGGCTGAAGGAGTTAATACCAGCCAGATAAAGCCATACGGCTGAAGGCTGGTATTCTCAGGATGGGGAGTTCCACGTTATGGGGAGCCCCCCAGCCAAACAATATCAGTCAGCAGCCACCCAGAATTGCCGCATACATTATATGCGACAGTTCTGGGACTGTACCCGCCTCTTCCCGATTTGCCCTGGTGCGTTGGCAAATCGGGGTAATAAGGAGTTATTGGCAGCCCATAGCTGACAATAAGTCCTAGATTAATCATGTCAGGCGTCTCCCCGAGAAACCTTCCATGATTAATCTGTAAATTACAGTAAATAAACACACACACCCGAACAATCCTTTATTAGAAAAAAAAACACTAATTCCCTCATCACCAATTTAATCAGCCCCAAAAAGCCCTCCATGTCCGGCGTAATCCACGGACCTCCAGCTCAGCTGCATGGAGGTGACAGGAGCAGCAGAAGACACCGCCGCTATTGTCACCTCCACGCAGCTAATGAAGACAGCCGCGCGATCGGTTGAGCTGTCACTGAGGTTACCCGCTGTCACTGGATCCAGCGGTGGATGCAGCGGTGGCCGCGGGTAACCTCAGTGACAGCTCAGCTGATCGCGCTACTCACCGCCGCTCCGGTCAGCTCCACGCAGCAACTGAGGTGAGTAGCGGGATCAGCTGAGCTGTCACTGAGATTACCCGCGGCCACCGCTGGATCCAGTGACAGCGGGTAACCTCAGTGACAGCAGCTGATCGCGCTACTCACCTCATTCGTTGCGTGGAGGTGACAGGAGCGGCGGTGTCTTCTGCTGCTCCTGTCACCTGCATACAGCACAGCTGGAAGCGACGCTGGAGGTCCGTGGATTACGCCGGACAAGGAGGGCTTTTTGGGGCTGATTAAATTGGTGATGAGGGAATGTGTTTGTGTTTTTTATTTCTAATAAATGATTTTTTCAGTTGTGTGTGTTTATTTACTGTAATTTACAGATTAATCATGGAAGGTATCTCGGGGAGACGCCTGCCATGCTTAATCTAGGACTTATTGGCAGCTATGGGCTGCCAATAACTCCTTATTACCCCGATTTGCCAACGCACCAGGGCAAATTGGGAAGAGCCGGGTACAGTCCCAGAACTGTCGCATATAATGTATGCGGCAATTCTGGGCGGCTGCTGACTGATATTGTTAGGCTGGGGGGCTCCCCATAACGTGGGGCTCCCCATCCTGAGAATACCAGCCTTCAGCCGTATGGCTTTATCTGGCTGGTATTAAAATTGGGGGGGACCACACGCCGTTTTTTTTAATTATTTAATTATTTATTTCACTGCACAATATAGACACGCCCACCGACTGCTGTGATTGGGTGCAGTGAGACACCTGTCACTCAGCGTGGGGGCGTGTCTCACTGCAACCAATCATAGGCGCCTGTGGGCAGGGAAAGTAGGGAATACGAAATTGTTTAATGAGCGGCCGGCTTTTTCAAAATAGTAAAAGCCGCCGCAGCAGTGTGAATGCCGTGCAGCGCCGCGCCGGGGATCGGTGAGTATGAGAGAGGAGGGGAAAATGACCGACAGACTGTGAGAGAGGGACAGAGATAGTGACGGACCGACAGACAGAGAATAGAGACAGAGAGGGAGAGACCGACTGACAGAGAATAGTGATTGACAGATATTGTGACACATCACTCGTTTCCAGTGTTTGACTAGCTAGGTCGTTCTGCAGGTCCGGATCGCTGTTACGTCGTTGGCCAGGTTTGCCTGTTTGACAGCTCACCAGAGACTCACCAGAGACTTTGTAGCGATCCCGGCCAGGTTGGGATCGCTGGTGAGATCGCTGAAAGTCTCAGTGTGTAAAGGGGCCTTCAGTGATATACCATTAGGGGGGCGTGACAACTTAAAGTGACTAGTAGGGATGAATGAATGTACTCGCCACTATTCGGTATCCGACGGATAACAGGCTATTCGCACCATTTGGTATCCGACGGATAAAACATCCGTTCCGATATTTTCATTTCTGACTTCCTGGCGCCCGTTTTCCACCCAATGAACACATCTGATGTTGCTTGCCCTCACAGTAACGCCGCAGCCATCTTTGTTGTGGTGTTAACTGTGATATAGCCCCTATGACGCACAGCGTCATAGGGGCTATATAAGCCAGCAGCCATTATGTGAATGTATTGTGTGCGGGAGAGCGTTCTTAGATCCAACTAATAAATAGTCCTTAAAAAAAAACAAAGAGGAAAATTGTATGAAAAATACCCTGACTAAAAAGAGAATTTTGTTACTTACCGTAAATTCTTTTTCTTATAGTTCCGACATGGGAGACCCAGACCATGGGTGTATAGCTTCTGCCTCCGGAGGACACACAAAGTACTACACTAAAAGTGCAGCTCCTCCCTCCGAGCATATACACCCCCTGGATGACAAATCTAACCAGTTTAGTGCAAAAGCTGAAGGAGGACATCCACCCATAAGTAGAGATAGAGTAAAACCCGGAATAACCGGAACCTCTGTCTACAACAACAGGCGGTGAAAACACACGGAACAAGAAACTGCCAACAGGCAACAGGGAGGGTGCTGGGTCTCCCATGTCAGAACTATAAGAAAAAGAATTTACGTTAAGTAACAAAATTCTCTTTTTCTTCATCGTTCCTTATGGGAGACCCAGACCATGGGACGTCTCAAAGCAGTCCATGAGTGGGAAATAAACAGAACTGAGGAGTAGGCAAAACCTAACTTCACAAATGGGCGACAGCCGCCTGAAGGATGCGTCTGCCCAAGCTCGCATCTGCCGAAGCATGAGCATGCACTTGGTAGTGCTTCGAAAAGGCGTGCAGACTAGACCAAGTGGCAGCCTGACAAACCTGCTGAGCCGTAGCCTGGTGCCTGAACGCCGAGGAGGCACCGACAGCTCTGGTCGAATGCGCCTTAATCCCTGGCGGTGGGGGCACCTGAGAACATTGGTAGGCATCGGATATGGCCGACCTAATCCAACGAGCTAAGGTCGGTTTAGAAGCCGAGAGACCCTTGCGCTGACCCGTGGTTAGCACAAAAAGAGAGGTGCACCGCCGAAGAGCGGCGGTGCATGACACATAGATCCGGAGCGCCCGCACCAAATCCAAAGTATGCAACACTATCTCAAAGCGATGCACAGGGGCCGGACAAAGGGAAGGCAATGAAATGTCCTGGTTAAGGTGGAAAGGAGACACCACCTTAGGGAGAAAGTCCGGAGTCGGACGGAGAACCACCTTGTCTTGGTGAAAAAAACAAAAAGGGTGACTCCGAAGAGAGCACAGTCAAATCAGAGACTCTCCTGAGAGAAGTTATGGCCACCAGAAAGACCACCTTCTGTGAAAGACAAAACAACGAAACCTCCCTAAGAGGCTCAAAGGGGGGTTTCTGTAAGGCCGTGAGGACCAGATTAAGGTCCCAGGGATCCAGAGGCCGCCGGTAAGGCGGAATGATGTGACATGCGCCCTGCATGAAGGTGCGCACCTGGGCCAGTCGGGCGATACGCCGCTGGAACAACACTGACAGAGCCGAGACCTGTCCCTTGAGGAATTGAGGGACAGTCCTAGCTGCAGACCGGACTGTAGAAAGGACAGGATGGTCGGCAAGGAAAACGGCCAAGGAGCATGGCCGGAAGAGCGACACCAGGACAGGAAAATTCTCCAAGTCCTGTGGTAAATCCTGGCCAAGGAAGACTTCCGAGCCTGAGTCATAGTGGAGATGACCTCGGAAGGAATGCCTGAAGCCGTAAGGATCAAAGGCTCAAGAGCCACGCTGTCAATCTGAGAGCCGCAGAATTCTGGCGGAAAACGGACCCTGTGAGAGAAGGTCTGGGCGGTCCGGGAGATGCCACGGCACCTCTACGGACAGACGGAGCAGGTCTGGGAACCAAGCTCGCCTGGGCCAGTCTGGGGCGATGAGTACGACCCGACGGCCCTCCATTCTGATCTTGCGCAGGACTCTGGGCAAGAGAGCTAGAGGGGGAAACACGTAGGCCAGACGGAACTGGGACCAATCCTGAACCAGCACGTCCGCCGCCAAGGCCTGAGGATCGTGGGAGCGAGCCACGTAAACCGGAACCTTGTTGTTGTGCCGGGATGCCATTAGATCCACTTCCGGCGTGCCCCACCTGCGGCAGATTGACCGGAACACTGCCGGATGCAGGGCCCACTCGCCGCTGTCCACGGTTTGACGGCTGAGATAATCTGCCTCCTAGTTTTCTACGCCTGGGTGCGGATATGGTGGACTTGGAGTCTTCCGTCCACTGATGCGTTGAATTTCCAACAGGGCTAGGCGCTGCGAGTCCCGCCCTGGTGATTGATGTAGGCAACTGCTGTCGCGTTGTCTGACTGGACTAGAATGTGCGTGCCCGCCGACAGGTGGTGAAAAGCTACGAGAGCTAGGAGCACAGCTATGATTTCCAGCACATTGATCGAGAGGGCTGATTCGGACGGAGTCCAAGTGCCCTGTGCTCGGTGGTGGAGAAACACTGCTCCCCAGCCGGATAGACTGGCATCCGTGGTGAGAATCACCCATGACGGGGCCAGAAAAGAGCGTCCCTGGGACAGAGAGAGGGGCCGAAGCCACCACTAAAGAGAGCTCCTGGTCTGTGGCGACAGAGCCACCAGCCTGTGCAAGGAAGAGGTCCGCTTGTCCCAACAGCGGAGAATGTCCAGCTGCAGGGGATGCAGATGGAACTGGCAAAGGGAACCGCTTCCATTGACGCCACCATCTGACCCAGCACCTGCATGAGGTGTCTGATGGAATGACGGCGGAGCCTCAGCAGAGAGCGAACCGCCAGATGAAGGGACTGCCGTTTGACTAAGGGCAGCTTCACAAGTGCCAGCAGAGTCTTGAATTGCATCCCTAGGTATGTAAGTTCCTGGGTCGGGGTCAGAGTGGACTTGCAAGCGTGGCGAGAGTGAGCGAGACACTCCGCTGACAGTCTGCACTGGATGAAGCCTTGACTAGAAGGTCGTCCAGGTAAGGAATCACTGCCAACCCCTGGAGGTGCAGAACCGCAACCACTGCTGCCATGATCTTGGCGAATACACAAAGGGCCGTGGCTAACCCGAAGGGGAGAGCGACGAATTGGAAATGCTCCTCTCCGATTACAAAACGTAGCCAACGCTGGTGTGAAACTGCAATTGGCACATGCAGATAGACATCTCTGATGTCAATGGATGCTAAGAAATCTCCTTGGGTCATTGACTGATCGCAGAGATTCCATGCAAAAATGCCGCACCTGAACATGCTTGTTGAGAAGCTTGAGATCCAGGTCGGAAGGCACCGTCCTCTTCGGGGACTAGGAAGAGATTTGAGTAGAAATCTCAGGACCGTTCCCAGTCGGGAACTGGTACAATTACTCCACAGGCCTGCAAGAATGCCACGACCTTCTGTTTGGCGGGCTGGATAGAATTCTATTCTGCAGCCGTGGGAGATGGTAACCCACCCCTACTGATCGAAGACGTGTTGAAACCACACGTCACCCAAGTGGGAGAGCCTACCACCGACCAAGGACGTTGCTGGCGCGGCCAGATAATCAAGAGGAGGCTGCCTTGGTGGCAGCAGCTCCTGCGGACTTCTGAGGACGCGGCTTCATGCGCCAGTTGGTTTACGGACCTTGGCTGAGTTAGTGGACGAGGCCGAGGGCTTAGAGGACGACCAGTTAGAGGAACGAAAGGAACGAAACCTTGACTGGTTCCTGCCCTGGACAGGTTTCCTGGGTTTGTGGCATGGAAGTACTCTTCCTGCCAAAAGCTTCCTTAATAATTTCATCCAGTTGTTCACCGAATAGACTGGTCCCAGCAAAAGAGAGCCCAGCAAGGAACTTCTTAAGAAGCATCTGCCTTCCACTCTCGAAGCCACAGGAGCCTGCGGATAGCGAGGGAAGTAGCCGAGGCCACCGCAGTGCGGTGGCAGTCTCCAGCATGGCAGACATGGCATAGGATGAAAAGACTGAAGCCTGGAAGTTAAGGCAACCATTTCGAGCATAAAGTCCCTGGTGAGGGAATGCATCTCCTCCAGAGAAGCAGAGATGGCTTTGAGAGCCCGCACTGCTGCAAAAGATGGGGAGAACGAGGCCCCTGCCGCCTCATATATAGATTTGGCCAGAAGGTCAACCTGGCGGACAGTGGGATTCTTAGAGAGGTGCTGTCAGCCACTGATACAACTATCCGGGCTGAAAGTCTAGACACCGGAGGGTCCACCCTTGGTGAATGAGCCCACTCCTTGACCACCTCTGGTGGAAGGGGGAAACAGTCATCAGAACCACGCTTTTGGAGCGTCTGTCAGGACAGGCTCTGGGCTTGGTCACAGTGGGCTGAAAAACTGGAGTGGTTAAGGAACACACTCCTTGTTCTCTTAAGGTATACTGATGCCTTTCTGCCAGAGGGGGATGCTCCCCTGATACAGGCGGATTGAGGTCCAGTACAAATATAATGGACGCAATCAAATCATTAGCATCTGCGTCACCTTCGGACAGATCAATGGGGTACATGAAGTAGCGTCCGAGCCCCTAGTAAAGACATCCTCCTCGTCCTGCGAGTCAGCTCGTGAATCAGAGCTGCAGGACGAGGAAGGACAGGGGACCCTGCGTCTCCATTTTAGGAGGACGGGGTCTGAGACCAGATGAAGAGTCCTCTGTGAGCTTTGCTGAGCGAGCCGTAGCAGTAGAAGCGCCCTGAGAAGGGGGCTGATGCATGCTCAGCAGAGTCCGGGACAGCTGTCCCCTGGAGAGAGCGGATTCTACCGAAACCGGGGGTTCAGCCACCGGAGCCGGAGCAGCTGGAGGGACCACTGATGAGCTTCCAGGCTGAGGGACCACTGTGTTTATGTGCTCGGTACAGGCAGTACGAGTCTACATGCAGTGCATATTAAGAACAGCCTTGCAGCCTTGCTCTGATGTGAGACATGCTGCAGAAGTGGGGGCTCTGTCCAGAATGACCCCCAGCAGAGTATATAAGCAGAGGATATAAGCAGCTGCCCAACCGGAGGTTGTGGCTTGCCAGATCGTTTAACATAGAGACATCTCTGTGCCCTCCAGATCCCCCAGCCCAGGCCCCCATTTGTCACAATGTGGTTTATGCAGACATTGAGAACGCTGATAAAAATGGCGCCGGAGCGCGGAGAGGGGGCGGGGCCTACTCTGAGAGCGGGCAAATGAGGTATACAGGGGAGGGAATCTTTCCTCAGTGAGGAGTGTCCGTTCCCTGTGCTGAACAGCCGCTGGGCGGAGCCGCACTGTCCCTCTGCATGACTGACATGCAGGGGCAGTGAAAACGAAACTAGGCCTCAGGCGAAGCCGGGGCCTAGATTTAAACATGCGGCCAGCATGCAGGCACCATCGGCGCGGTTCTCCAGTGAAAACTGGAGAACCGGCCGGAAATGTTAACACAGTCATATAACACACTCTCCCCAATATATAAAGTACAAAGGACCCCTGGAAAGACCACTTTCTGTGGTAATAACGTCTCAGTACTTAGCTTGTGAGACGCAGGTGCCAGGTCCCTGGGGGGTGAGCGCTCCGTCCGGCAGGATCCTGAAAGGGCTGCGGATGGAGACCGGTCTCCAGCAAAGCAGTGAGAACCGTGATGGCTCCCACTTCAAGCCAGAGCCTCAGGGGATGGTGAAGGAGCGCGGCATATGAAGGCTCCAGCCTTGTAAAATCAACCTTAACAGCACCGCCGACACAGTGGGGTGAGAAGGGACATGCCGGGAGTCCAGACTGGACCCGCTTTTCTTCCAAATCTTTGAAATCAAAAATCAAAATTCAGAGAATGCATGTGTGTGTGTGACCTCCTGAACACAAAGCATTGAACTGGTTAGATTTGTCATCCAGGGGGTGTATATGCTCGGAGGGAGGAGCTGCACTTTTAGTGTAGTACTTTGTGTGTCCTCCGGAGGCAGAAGCTATACACCCATGGTCTGGGTCTCCCATAAGGAACGATGAAGAAATAAATAAATTGCAAGTGCTTAATAACAGGGTACTTAGTATATACATTTTTGCAAAAAGGTAAGAAGCCATCCCACCTCATCACGGTGTACCCATCTGGGACAGTTCCTAACCAACTAAAGTTAAAAACATTTTCTATAACTGACTTGTGTCTATCAAAACTCCAATGTGAATGGTAGCAAGTGGTCAGCTGGGTCCCAGATTAAATACACAGCAAAGTGGGAAGCAAATTGATTGCCCAGTCTCAGTATAAGGAGGGATGCACCTCCATCTTGCACTAAAGCAAGAAAACAGACGAAATAGTCCTTGTAAGGGCTGACGACAGTGTCCAGTAGCTGCTAGCAGCTCCATAAATCGCTTTATTGACAAACAGAACTCAGGTCTTTCAGTCTCTGTCGATCTCTCCCTCTCCCCTCCTCATACTCACCGATCACCAGCGCAGTGCTGCACGGCTGTCACACTGCAGCGGCTTCTCCAGCTTTTGAAAATGGTGGCAGCTCATTATTCTCTCTCGTATTCCCTGCTTCCCCCGCCCACAGGCGCCTATGATTGGTTGCATTGAGGCGCACCCCCACGCTGAGTGACAGCTGTCTCACTGCAACCAATCACACCCGTCGGTGGGCGGGTCTATGTAGTGCAGTAAAATAAATAAATACTTAAAAAAACGGCATGCAGTCCCCCCAAATTTTGATACCAGCCAAGATAAAGCCACACGGCTGAAGGCTGCTATTCTCAGGATGGGGAGCCCCCAGCCTAAAAATATCAGCCAGCAGCCGCCCGGAATTGCCGCATCCATTAGATGCGACAGTCCCGAGACCCGGCTCATCCTGAATTGCCCTGGTGCGGTGGCAATCTGGGTAATAAGGAGTTAATGGCAGCCCATAGCTGCCACTAAGGCCTAGGTTAATCATGGCAGGCGTCTATGAGACACCCCCAATTATTATTCTGTAAGTGAAAGTAAATAAAAACATACACCCGAAAAAATCCTTTATTTGCAATAAAAGAGAAAAAAAAACCCACCCTCTTTCACCACTTTATTAAAATCCCCAAATACTCCTCCAGGTCCGGCGTAATCCTCACACATCCAGCTCTGCTACATGAAGCTGACAGGAGCGGCCATGAAACACCGCCGCTCTCTGTCAGTTCCACGCAGCAACTGAAGTGAGCCGCGCAATCAGCGGTGACGTCACTCAGATAACCCGCGGCCACCGCTCTCAGGTGGACTGCAGCTGGCTGCGGGTCACCAGAGTGACGGCACCGCTGATCACACGGCTCACTTCAGTCACTCACGGGATTTGCGGTCACCGGTGTGTCTTTCACCAGTGATCGAAAATCAGGCCGCAGCACACAGACAGAGCCGCACGATGACAATGAAGTTGAGTGAAGTTCATCCAAGTTCATTCTGATTGCGTGGCTCTGTCTCGCAGCCAGCCATGCTCTATGCTCTCCTTGCTGTAAAAAAATAGAAAGCTTCCCCATCATATGGGGAGCCTCCCAGCTGATATTTTTAGGCTGGGGGGCTCCCCATAACGTGGGGCTCCCCATCCTGAGAATACCATCCTTCAGCCGTGTGGCTTTATCTTAGCTGGTATCAAAATTTTAGGGACTGCACGCCGTTTTTTTTTAATTATTTATTTTACTGCACTACATAGACCCGCCCAGCGGCGGATGTGATTGGTTGCAGTAAGACAGCTGTCACTAAGCATAGGGGCGCGTCTTAATGCAACCAATCATAGCACTAGTGAGCGGGGGAAGCAGGGAATACGAGCTGGAATAATGAGTGGCCGGTATTTTCAAAAGCAGGAGAAGCCGCCGGAGCAGTGCGACAGCCGTGCAGCGCTGTGCCGGTGATCGGTGAGTATGAGAGAGGGGGGGAGAGGGATAGACCGACAGAGACCAAAAGACCTGCGTTGTTTGTCAAAAAAACGATTACTTTGGATTGAGAGCTGTTCTGGAGACTACATAAACGCCACGTGATGCTCTGACCACATTATTCCAAGACAGCAGAAATGCAGCCACGCACCTTCTACATCCTGTGCCCATACTGTTTCTCCCTTTTCCCATCCATTTCAGCCTTTTCCTCAGTCGCTACACCTCGCCGTTAGGTCCAACGTGAAATTATTTGAGTTTCCCATAGACTTACATTGCGCAACGAATATTCGCGAATAGTGCCGACCTATTCGTCGGATATTCGTCGAAGCGGATATTTTGGTATTCGATCATCCCTAGTGACTAGGTCAGCATGAATAACAAATACGGCCCTATGCATACACCACTGCAAGACTGCGCACAGCAACAAGATACAAGGTGGTTATACTGCCTCAGTAGGGTCTCTCCCAGGCAAAGATTTGGAAGCAAACTGGGGTTTTCAAGAGGTGCTGTTCAAGCTCTTTTGAAGAAGCACCAAGAAATGTGTAATGCGAACACCGCAGCTGGAGTGGTCAATGAACCTTATAATGAAAAACACTATGCTTCTCTTCGAAATCACAAGATGTCCAACAATGCCAATCAGCTAAGAACAGGCAGCAACCAGTGAGACCCACTATACATAACTCCAGCCAAAATTCATACCTTTGACATGAGAAGAAGACAAAGCGACTGAACTATGCATAAAATGATAGGAATTAGAGAGCATAAACATGGCAGCAGATGCTCTAGACCAGGGCTCTCAAACTCGGCTGGGTGTATGGGCCGCACAGAGGAAAAAAAAATAATTTGGGGGGCCGCATTCTTTGCAGGACAAAGTGACATTTTTATTGGTACCATATATAATATATATATATATTTTATTGTTTTTTACACACCTTGGGATCACTGATTTTGAACATTTTCACTTGTTCATTATAGCAAACGTGCACATTCTTTGTTTAAATATAAACATTTTTTTTTTTTTTTACATTTTATTCCTTTCTTGTAACTAATAGTCTTACAATTAGCACTATATAGAAATTTTGACCAACATCTTTTAGTAATGTTCCCCATATTGTTGTAACGTGCCCATCCTTGTCCCCTTGTAGTATTGCGCCCCATCCCACAGTAATGTGTCCATCCTTGTCCCCTTGTAGTATTGCGCCCCATCCCACAGCAATGTGCCCATCCTTGTCCCCGTGTAGTATTGTACCCCATCCTAGTCCCCATCCCACAGTAATGTGCCCATCCTTGTCCCCTTGTAGTATTGTACCCCATCCTAGTCCCCATCCCACAGTAATGTGCTCATCCCTGTCCCCATCCTAAAGTAATGTTCCCCATTTTGTAGTAATGTGTTCATCCTTGTCCCCATCCTATAGTAATGTCCCCAATCTATAGTAATGTGTCCATCCTTGTCCCCCATCTTATAGTAATGTTCCCCATCCTTGTCCCCATCCTATAGCACTGTCCCCATTCTATAGTAATGTGCCCATCCTTTAGTAATGTGGCAACCTTGTCCCCACCCTATAGTAATGTCCCCAGCATTATCCCTATTCTATAGTAATGTTTCCCTTCCTTGTCCCCTTGTAGTAATGTCCCTATCCTACAGTAATGTGCCCACCTTGTCCCCATCCTACAGTAATGTGCCCACCTTGTCCCCATCCTATAGTAATGTGCCCACCTTGTCCCCATCCTATAATAATGTCCCCAGCCTTGTCCCCATTCTATAGTCATGTGCCCATCCTAGTCCCTATCCTATAGTAATGACCCCATACTATAGTAATAATGTCCCCATCCAATAGTATTGTGCCCATCCTTGTAATGTCCCCATCCTATAGTAATGTCCCCAGCCTAAATATAAACCTTTTTTTTTTTTACATTTTATCCCTTTCTTGTAACTAATAGTCTTACAATTAGCACTATATATAAATTTTGACCAACATCTTTTAGTAATGTTCCCCATATTGTTGTAACGTGTCCATCCTTGGCCCCTTGTAGTATTGTGCCCCATCCCACAGTAATGTGCCCATCCTTGTCCCATTGTAGTATTGTACCCCATCCTAGTCCCCATCCCACAGTAATGTGCCCATCCTTGTCCCCTTGTAGTATTGTACCCCATCCTAGTCCCCATCCCACAGTAATGTGCCTATCCTTGTCCCTATCCTACAGTAATGTGCCCATCCTAGTCCCCATCCCACAGTAATGTGCTCATCCTTGTCCCCATCCTAAAGTAATGTTCCCCATCCTTGTCCCCATTTTGTAGTGGTGCTCATCCTTGTCCCCATCCTATAGTAATGTCCCCAATCTATAGTAATGTGCTCATCCTTGTCCCCCATCTTATAGTAATGTTCCCCATCCTTGTCCCCTTGTAGCAATGTCCCCATCCTATAGTACTATCCCCATTCTATAATAATGTGCCCATCCTTTAGTAATGTGCCAACCTTGTCCCCACCCTATAGTGATGTCCCCAGCATTATCCCTATTCTATAGTAATTTTTCCCATCCTTGTCCCCTTGTAGTAATGTCCCTATCCTACAGTAATGTGGCCACCTTTTCTCAATCCTGTAGTAATGCCCCCATCCTATAGTACTGTGCCCATCCTAGTCACCATCCTATAGTACTATGCCCACCTTGTCCCCATCCTATAGTAATTTCCCCAGCCTTGTCCCCATTCTATAGTCATGTGCCCATCCTAGTCACCATCCTATAGTACTGTGCCCACCTTGTCCCTATCCTATAGTAATGTCCCCATACTATAGTAATAATGTCCCCATACTATAGTATTGTGCCCATCCTTGTAATGTCCCAATCCTATAATAATGTCCCCAGCCTTGTCCCCATCTCATAGTAATTTGCGCACTTTGTCCCCATCCTGTAGTAATGGGTCAGCGGCTCCCCTTCACCTTCCACAGATGCCGGAGTGAAGCTGAGGGGAGTGGTCTGCGGCCCCAGATCCATAGTGATTGGAGAGATCGGTCACAAGGCCGGTCTCTCCAATCAGAGCTGGGGGCGGGTGAAACACAGGTCACCCAGCTCCAGCCAATGATCAGGGCTACAGCTGCACTGATCTTGGCTGGATTTCAATGTTTCAGCTATTTTCAATGGCTGAAACATTAGTGGCTGTGATTGGCTGAGCGGCGTACGTCAGCCAATCACAGCCTCCGTAGGTCCGGGGAGGAGACACCACCCCTCCTGAGGTCCCCTCCTCCCCGAATCTAACGGTATTTGCAGCGATCGTAGCCACAGGGGCTGCGATTTCGCCGTGACCTACTGGGTACGTCATGGGTCCTTAAGTACCAGGGAGCCATAACGTACCCAGTACGTCATAGGTCGCTAAGGGGTTAACGTCCAACACACACACACCATTCTTCTCACCTGTACCACGCTCCCTCACCTCTGCTTCGTGCGGCCCCCAAACCTGTGCCCCTGTTCACTATCGCGGCAGGTACAGTGTCACTGTCAGTGATTTATATCAGATGATTGTGTTGCCGGCGCGAGAGCGCAGCACCAGCAACACATTCATCTGACATAGTGCAGACAGTGGCTGCGGCCCCTGCATCTGCCGCGATAGTGAACAGGGGCACGGGCCTGGGGGCCGCACGAACTACCTTGAGGGGCCGCATGCGGCCCGAGTGTTTGAGACCCCTGCTCTAGACTGATTAGTTAAGATTTGAAATATTTTCTTTTAAGAGAATGCAGTTTATTCATAGTAGGGCTGGACAGCAGTATAAGGAGTGTGCAGGAAACCGTGAAACATGGTGGAGGTTCCTTGCAAGTTTGAAACTGCATTTCGGTAAATAGAGTTGGGGGTTTGTGCCTTGAATGTTGAGAAATACTTGCAGATACTTACCCATCATACAATACCATTAGACAAGCATTTGATTGGCTTCAGATTCAGACCATGATCACATACACTAAAGTTCAAAGGTTTGGGGTCACCCTGACATGTCTTTTCCATGAAAAATCATACTTTTATTTGTCAAATGAGTTGCATAATGAATAGAAAATTTAGTCCAGACATGGACTAGGTTAGAAATAATGATTTTTACTTGAAATAATTTTCTCCTTCAAAACTTTACTTTCGTCACAGAATGCTCCTTTGCAGCAATTACAGTTTGCAGACCTTTGGCATTCTAGCTGTTAATTTGCTGAGGTAATCTGGAAATATTTCACCCCATGCTTCCAGAAGCTCCTCCCTCAAGTTACATTGGCTTGATGGGCACTGTTTGCATGCCATACGGTCAAGCTGCTCCCATAACTGCTCAATAGGGTTGAGATCTGGTGACTGGGCTGGGCTATTACAGATAGAATACCAGCTGCCTGCTTCTTCCCTAAATAGTTCATGCATAATTTGGGGTTGTGCTTTGGGTCATTGTCCTGTTGTAGGATGAAATTGGCTCCAATCAAGCGCTGTCCAGAGGGTATGGCATGGTGTTGCAAAATGGAGCGACAGCCTTCTTTTCTCAAAATCCCTTTTACCTTGTATAAATCTCCCACTTTACCAGTACCAAAGCAACCCCAGACCATCACATTACCTCCACCATGCTTGACAGATGGTGTCAGGCACTCTTCCAGCATCTTTTCAATTGTTCTGCATCTCACAAATGTTCTTCTGTGTGATCCAAACACCTCAAACTTTGATTCGTCTGTCCATAACACTTTTTTCCAATCTTCCTCTGTCCAATGTCTGTTCTTTTGCCCATATTAATATTTTCCTTTTGTTAGCCAGTCTCAGATATGGCTTTTTCTTTGCCACTCTGCCCTGAAGGCCAGCATCCCAGAGTCGCCTCTTCACTGTAGACGTTGACACTGGTGTTTTGCGGGTACTATTTAATGAAGCTGCCAGTTGAGGACCTGTGAGGCATCGATTTCTAAAACAAGAAACTCTAATTTACTTGTCTCGTTGCTCAGTTGTGCAGCAGGGCCTGCCACATCTCTTTCTACTCTGGTTAGAGCCTGTTTGTGCTCTCCTCTGAAGGGAGTAGTACACACCATTGTAGGAAATCTTCAGTTTCCTTGCAATTTCTTGCATGGAATAGCCTTCTTTTCTAAGAACAAGAATAGACTATCGAGTTTCACATGAAAGTTCTTTTTCTGGCCATTTTGAGAGTTTAACCCCTTAACGACCGCGGGCCGTAAAATTACGTCCTAGCGGTCATAATGTTACTGCCCGCGGTCTGCCGGCGGCAACATGCCGCGATCGGCGCACATCTCTGCTGATTTTCACAGCTGAGATGTGTGCCTGCTAAGCACGAGCAGAATAGTTATCTGCTCGTGCCGTTTAACCCCTTAAATGGTGCTGTCAATATGTGACAGCGCCATTATAAGCGCGATCGCAGTAAACTTTTACTTACCGCCCGATACCGGAAGTCACGTGACGCAATCACGTGACTTCCGATAGTTGTCATGCTAGCACAGGGTCATGTGATGACTCCTGTACTACACATGAATTGCTTTCACTTTCGCTGTTTTTTTTTGTCGACACAACTTTTGCGCAAAATGCTATAAGAGGCGATCAAAACGTAGCATCTGCGCAAAAATGGTACAGTTAAAAACGTCAGCTCGAGATGCAAAAAATAAGCCGTCACTGAGCCATAGATCCCGAAAAATGAGAACGCTACGGGTCACGGAATATGGCGTAAAACGTGCGCCACTTTTTTCGGTCAAACTTCCGATTTTTTTTTTAACCCCTTATATAAAAGTAAACCTATACATGTTTGGTGTCTACGAACTCGCACTGACCTGAGGCATCACACCCACATATCAGTTTTACCATTTAGTGAACACAGTGAATAAAATATCTCAAAAACAATAGTGCTATCGCACTTTTTTTTAAATTTTTCTGCATTTGGAATTTTTTTGCCATTTTCCAGTACACTATATGGTAAAACTTATGGTTTCATTTAAAAGTACAGCTCGTTCCGCAAAAAATGAGCCCTCACATGACCATATTGACTGAAAAATAAAAAAAAGTTACGTCTCAGAAAAAGAATGGCAAAAAAAAAACAAAGCGAAAAATCGGCCGGTCGTGAAGGGGTTAATAGAACCAACAAATGTAATGCTCCAGATTCTCAACTAGCTCAAAGGAAGGTCAGTTTTATAGCTTCTCTAATCAGAAAAACTTGCTGTGCTGACATACTTGCACAAGGGTTTTCAGGGGATTTCTAAACATCCATTACCCTTTTAACACAGCAAACACAATGTACCATTACAACACTGGAGTGATGGTTGTTGGAAATCAGCCTCTATTCACCTATGTAGATATTGCATTAAAAAACAGACATTTGAAGCTAAATAGTCATTTACCACATGTATAGAGTGTATTTCTGTTTAATTTAATTTCTTTGTCGCTCCATTGGGAGACCCAGACAATTGGGTGTATAGCTATTGCCTCTGGAGGCCACACAAAGTATTACACTTAAAAGTGTAAGGCCCCTCCCCTTCTGGCTATACACCCCCAGTGGGATCACTGGCTCACCAGTTTTGTGCTTTGTGCGAAGGAGGCAACACATCCACGCATAGCTCCACTTTTTAGTCAGCAGCAGCTGCTGACTATGTCGGATGGAAGAAAAGAGGACACATATAGTGTCCCCAGCATGCTCCCTTCTCACCCCACTGTATGTCGGAGGTGTTTGTAAGGTTGAGGTACCCATTGCGGGTACGGCGGCAGGAGCCCACATGCTGATTCCTTCCCCATCCCTTTTTACAGGGCTCTGGGTGAAGTGGGATTTACCGGTCTCCAGGCACTGAGACCGTGCTCCATCTACAGCCCCTGGAGAAGATGCTGGATGGAGCGGAGTACATCAGGGACATGGCCCTGCTTCCTCAAGGTACTCTGTGTCCCCGTGCATTTGGCGCTCACACCGCAGCATGCTGGGTGTTGTAGTGCGCCGGGGGACATCAGCGCTGCGGCGCCTGTGCCATGGCCTCATTCAGCTTTGCTGAAGCAGGCTCACTTATGGGAATTGGTCGCGCCGGCCGCTGGGACTGCGGCGCGGCTGGCACTTGTAGTGCGCCGGGGACTGCAGCGCGGCCTGCGCTTTTACGGCGGCCGCGCTGATAACTAGAGTCCCCGGCTTTTGCGGCCTGCTTCCGTTCGTTCCCGCCCCCAGACCTGCCAGTCAGGAGAGGGGCGGGACGCTGGCCACTTCCAGGAATCGGTCGCGCCGGCCGCTGGCAGCGGCGCGGCTGGCACTTGTGGTGCGCCGGGGACTTCAGCGCGGCCCGCGCTTTTACGGCGGCCGCGCTGATAACTAGAGTCCCCGGCTTTTGCGGCCTGCTTCCGTTCGTTCCCGCCCCCAGACCTGCCAGTCAGGAGAGGGGCGGGACGCTGGCCACTTCTATGAATCGGTCGCGCCGGCCGCTGGAACTGCGGCGCGGCTGGCACTTGTGGTGCGCCGGGGACTTCAGCGCGGCCCCCGCTTTTACGGCGGCCGCGCTGTTAACTCGAGTCCCCGGCTTCTGGGCCTAGTCTCCCTTCGTTACCGCCCACAGCCCTGACAGTCAGGGTAGGGGCGTGACGCTGCATAGCACAGCAGCGCTGAGAGCTGGAGTATGTTTTGCATACTCCACCCCTCTCACTGTGTGCACTGTGAATCCGGATTCCCGCACTTTCTCAGGCACGCCCACGGCTTCCTTCTCTACAAGGACACCGGCAGCCATTAGTGTCAGTTTCTGTACGATACAGAGACAAGTGTGGAAGACCCTGGCATTCTGATAGTCACACAATCGCTGTAACAGGCGTTAAGCAGCACCTGTGGTGCTAACCCCACTAGTGCAGAAGTGCACTTATAGTTATGCTTGTATATATACATTGCACTGTTTGGTCGCACGTTGTATATACCCTCCTGGATTATGCGGAGGAGTTATCAGCATATTCTCTGTGTAAAACAAAGGTGCAGAACCACATGTTTTTCTATACAGCTGGTACAGCATGTACGGCTATACGGCCGGCAGGTTACATAGACTCCCATTGTATGCACTAATGGCCAGGGGATGAGGACGGTGTCTGCAGTATTTACTGGCAGTTTTTCTGAGACTATGGCTATGATACTAGAAGCCTAGCAGTCCGGACATGTCTCTCACAATATGGGCACTGTTGAATCATTGATCCATGGCCCCCCTCAGTGTGAATAACTAACAGCTCCGGGAATGTCACACGCATCCCAGAGTCACGGCTCTGCACGGACGTCAGTCCCAGACAGCCTAAGTGGGCTCGCTATGAGCGGCCTCGGTTTCATCAGGGTCCTAACAGAAGGACTCGCTGTGTAATGAGGCGGAAGTAGCGGCTCAGGATTCTGATCCTGAGACCGCTCTCAATCTGGATACACCTGATTGTGACGCCATAGTAAATAATCTTATAGCGTCCATCTATAGAATGTGGGTTATTTCTCACAGCTCCTCCAGTGGAGGAGTCAGCTTCACGTATTTTTCTGGACCACTCTGCCTTCAGAGAGGCAGTCCAGGAACACCGCGCTTATCCAGATATGCGCTTCTCCAAACGGCTTAGGATACACGTTATCCCTGTCCCCTGACTTGGTCAAGGACTGGACCCAATGTCCCGAGCGGCATCCTCCAATCTCCAGGCTTGTAGCTAGATCCATAGTTGCAGTGGGAGATGGAACTGCAAACTCAAAGATGCCACTGACAGACAGATGGTTCTCTGGTCGAAAGCCATCTATGAGGCTGTCGGCGCACCGTTGGCTCCGGCATTCTCTCCCTTGGGGCACTCCAAGCTATTTCAGCTTGTCTTACACAGATTGACACGGTTACACGTACATCTGTGCCGCAGGTGGCATCCTTAACCTCTCAAATGTCTGCATTTGTTTCTTACGCGATTCAGGTTGTCCTGGACTCTGCGAACCGTGCGGCGGTAGCCTCCGCTACTCCGTGTTTTTAAGCAGAGCCTGGTCTGCTCGTTAAGTGAATGGAAGGCAGATTCTGCTTCCAAAAAAGGTTGCCTAACCAGTTGCCTTTTTCTGCTGACCGACTGTTTGGTGAGCGTTGGATGTAACCATCAAACAGTCCAGGGGTAAGGATTCATCCTTTCCTCAGCCCGGACACAACAAACCCCAACAGAGCAAGAGGCAGTCGGGGTTTTCGGCCTTTTCGAGGCTCGGGCAGGTCCCATTTTTCCTCGTCCAATGTGGACTCAAAAGGATCAGAGGAGCTAAGATTCTTAGCGGGCTCAGTCTCGCCCAAAAAAGCGACAGTCTGAAAACCCGCTTCCAAGGCGGCTTCCTCATGACTTGCGGCCTCGGTCGGTAGCAGGCTCTCCCGCCTTGGCGATATTTAGCTGCCATAGGTCAATGACCATTGAGTGTGAGACATTCTGTCTCACGGGTACAGGATAGAGCTCACTTCTCGTCCTCCAACTCGATTCTTCAGAATTTCTCCACCTCCCGGCCGGGCCGCTGCTCTTCTGCAAACAGGGTGCACTCTATAGGCAGAAAGAGTGATGACCCCCGTTCCTCTTCAGGAACAAGGTCACGGTTTTTACCCCAAATTCTTTGCGGTACCTATAACAACGGGCCGTTCCGTCCCGTTCTGGATCTAAAAATGCTCAGCAAGCTCGTGGACACCAGGCGGTTCCGGATGGAATCCCTCCGCCATGTCATCGCCTCAAGGTCCCAAGGATATTTCCTAGCATCATTAGGCATCAAGGATGCTTATCCACACGTGCCGATTGATCCAGAGCACTAGCGTTTCTACGCTTCGTTATAGGAGACGAACACCCTCTGTTCGTAGCTCTACCTTCCGGCTAGCGACAGTCCAACTGGTCTTCGCCAAGGTCAGGGCAGCAGTAGTCACAGTCCTGCACTCTCAGGGTCACTCTGTGGTCCCGTATTTAGACGATCTACTTGTCAAGGCACTCTCTTAGGAAACATGCCAACACTGCCCGAACGTTGCGCTGGAGACTCTCTAGAGTTTTGGGTGGATCATCAACTTTTTAAAGTCAGATCCGACCCCGACCCTATCGATAACATATCTAGGCATAGAGTTTCTTACTCTCTCAGCGATAGTGAAGCTGCCGCTAGACAAACAGCATTCACTACGGGCTGCAAGCTCTTCTTTAAGAACCAGTCGCACACATTGAGACGCCTCATGCACTTCCTACGTAAGATGGTAGCAATGGAGGCAGTTCCTTTCGCGCAGTTTTACTGCGTCCACTACAATGGGACATTCTCCGCCAATGGGACGAGGAGTCGACGTCCCTCAACAGAGTCGTCGTTCTTTCTCAGGCGGCCAAGGAATCTCTACGGTGGTGGCTTCTTCTCACCTCTTGGTCAAAAAGAAGGTCCTTCCTATCCCCGTCCGGGGCGATAGTTACGACAGACGCGAGTCTATCAGGGTGGGGAGCAGTTTTTCTCCACTACAGCGCTCAGGGTACGTGGACTCAGCAAGAGTCCACTCTTCAGATCAATGTTCTTGAACACAGAGCAGTGTATCTTGCCCTACAATCCTTCCAACAGCGGCTGGAAAGCAAGCATATCCGACTTCAGTCGGACAGCTCCACAGCGGTGGCATACATCAACCACCAAGGAAGAACGCGCAACCGGCAAGCCTTCCAGGAAGTCCGGCAGGTTCTGATGTGGGTGGAAGACACGGCATCCACCATATCCACAATTCACATCCCAAGTGTGGAAACTAGGAAGCTGACTTCCTAAGTCGCTGAGGTGTGGCCGAAAGAGTATGGTCTCCTCACCCGGACGGGTTTCAGGAGATCTGGACAGAGGCCGGACGTCGATCTAATGGCGTCACGGCACAACAACAATGTGCCAGCTTCATGGCACGGTTTCACAATCATCGAGCTCTGGCGGCAAACGCCTTAGTTCAGCATTGGTCGCAGTTCCAGCTACCTTAGGTGCCACCTCTGGCATTGTTGCCCAGAGTACTGCGCTAGATCAAGACCGACTGCGGCCGCGCCATCCTCGTCGCTACAAATTGGCCGAGGATGTTGTGGTACTCGGTTCTGTGGTGCCTCACGGTAGGCTAACCGGGGGCACTTCCAGACCAATCAGACTGGCTGTCTCAAGGGCCATTCTTCCATTTGAATTCTACGGCCCTCAACCGGATGGTGTGGCATTGAGTCCTGGAACCTAGTGTCGTCAGGATTACCTCAGGACGTGGTTGCCACCATGAGACAGGCTAGCATACCAACGTCCGCCAAGATTGACCACAGGACGTGGAAGATGTTCTTATCTCGGTGCTCGGCGCAGGGTGTTTCTCCCTGGCCGGTTGCATCGTCTATGTTTCCTTCCTTCCTGCAATCTAGGTAGGAAAATGGGTTGTCGCTCAGTTCCCTTTGGGGACAAGTCTCAGCGCTATCTGTATTTTTTCAGAAACGACGACTTCCTCAGGTACGCACGTTCCTACGGGGAGTTTGTCTTCTCAGCACTCCGTACAAGCGGCCGTTAGAGCCCTGAGATCTGAACAAGGTTCTAATTGCTCTCCAGATGCCGCCTTTCGAGCCTTTGAAGGATGTCTCCCTTCCCGTTTTTCACGGGAAGTGGCCTTCTAGTAACGGTCTCGTCTCTTAGGAGAGTTTCCGAGCTAGCAACGCTCTCATACAAACTCCCTTCCTGGTCCTTCACCAGGACAGGGTAGTTCTGCGTCCGGTTCCGGAATTTCTCCCTAAGGTGGTATCCCATTTTCATATCAATCAGGATATCACCTCACCTTCTTTGTGTCCTCGTCCAGTCCATCAATTTCAGAAAGATTTGCATCTGTTGGTTCTGGTGAGAGCACTCAGGTTCTACTTCCCGCATGGCGCTCCTGCGCCACCCGGATGCACTCTTTGTCCTTGTCGCTGGTCGGCGTAAACAGTCGCAAGCTTCCAGATCCACCCTTGCTCGGGGGCTCGAGGAACCAATTCTTGAAACCTACAGTTCTACTGGGCTTCTGGTTCTCTCAAGGCCGAAGGCCCATTCTACCAGAGCCGTGGGTGCATCCTGGGCATTACGGCACCAGGCTACGGCTCAGCAGGTGTGTCAGGCACCCACCTGGTCGAGTCTACTTACTTTTACCAAGCATTATCAGATGCATACCTACGCTTCGGCAGACGCCAGCCTAGGTAGATAAGTCATTCAGGCGGCGGTTGGCCACCTGTAGGAGAGGGCCGTTTGACGGCCCTATCATGAGGTATTCTTTTACCCACCCAGGGATTGCTTTTGGACATCCCAATTGTCTGGGTCTCCCAATGGAGCGACAAAGAAGAAGGGAATTTTGTTTACTTACCGTAAATTCCTTTTCTTCTAGCTCCAATTGGGAGACCCAGCACCCGCCCTGTTTTCTCGGGGTTTTTCTGTTTTTTCGGGTACACATGTTGTTCATGTGGTATGGTTCAGTTCTCCGATGTTTCCTCGGATTGAATTGGTCTTTAAACCAGTTATTGGCTTTCCTCCTTCTTGCTTTGGCACTAAAACTGGTGAGCCAGTGATCCCACTGGGGGTGTATAGCCAGAAGGGGAGGGGCCTTACACTTTTAAGTGTAATACTTTGTGTGGCCTCCAGAGGCAATAGCTATACACCCAATTGTCTGGGTCTCCCAATTGGAGCTAGAAGAAAAGGAATTTACGGTAAGTAAACAAAATTCCCTTCGTTAGTTTCATTGAAGAAAAAAAATGCTTTCCTTGCAAAAATAAGGAAATATCTAAGTGACCCTAAACTTTTGAACTGTAGCGTAATGTTTTAGGAAGACATCAGTAGTTGACGGCAGTTTGGTGCATGCCTTAAGTAGGCAAAAAATGCCGAAAATGGTGACCAACAGAGCAAAACGCAACTCAGTCTGCGTACACCCAAATCCTGTGTTCCAGCCTTAGGCCCTGTGCGCACGCTGCGGTTTTTGCCATGGATTTGCTGCATGAATTGCTGCATAAAATGTTCATAACCTTTCTGAAGTAATTCCCCAGCAAAACCTATAGTAAAAAAAATTAAAAATGGTGTGCGCACAATCAGTTTTTTTCCCCTACAGGTTTTGCTGCAGAATTTCTCCAGCAAAAAGAATGAGCATGTCACTTCTTTTCTGCAGGTACCTGCGTTTTTTGCCGCAGGGACCAACCTGCAGAAAAACAGTGGCAAAAACGCGTCAAAACCGCACTCACGTTTTTGGCGTGTTTTTTGCTGCGGGTGCAGATTAAAGTCCATTTTCTTGTGCGCACAGCCTTAAAGTCACTTTGTGTGGCTGAAAAGTGATATGATATAGGACTTATTCTGCAGCAGGACAACTACCACAAACATCCAGCTAGTCAATAAAGTGAACCTGTCAGCTGGTACATGCTGCGCACGGATCAGGGAACATGCATGGATGTACAATTTCAGCCAAGCATGTCTGAAGTTCTGGAAGCATCTCAGGAGAGAAACATCCTTTAATAGTCTGTTGGAGACCGAGCCGCGTGGCAGATTTGTCGACAGACGAGTGATTGAGAAATGTCAGTCCAGGGGAGCGGGCGCGGAGTCACTTGTCCAACTAGTCTGCCACATGTCTCAGTTCTCAGCTGACCAATAAAGTACATTTGTCCCTGATATGCCACAGCGGCTTATATTGTACAGCCAATGCCTGATACATGCAGCCTGTAGATTGGGCAGCATGTATCAGCTGAAAGATTAACTATCTTCAGTACAAGAAGACCTGGAAATAGGTCCAATATATAGCCCAGATCTTTTCAAGTCTGTCTGGAATAACATGAAGAGACACAAATATTTGTGCAAACCTATACACACAAGATATGTGGTTATTTCTCCAATATATTAGAAACTACCTCCCTGACAATTTACCATAAAAAATGTGTACAAGTGTAACTTGAATTATTGATGCTTTCATGCCATTTTGAAGGCAATGATTGCACCAAATATACAGTGCCTACAAGTAGTATTCAACCCCCTGCAGATTTAGCAGGTTTGGTAAGATGCAAAGAAGTTAGAGCCTGCAAACTTCAAACAAGAGCAGGATTTATTAACAGATGCATAAATCTTACAAACCAACAAGTTATGTTGCTCAGTTAAATTTTAATAAATTCTCAACATAAGTGTGGGTCAATTATTATTCAACCCCTAGGTTTAATATTTTGTGGAATAACCCTTGTTTGCAATTACAGCTAATAATCGTCTTTTATAAGACCTGATCAGGCCGGCACAGGTCTCTGGAGTTATCTTGGCCCACTCCTCCATGCAGATCTTCTCCAAGTTATCTAGGTTCTTTGGGTGTCTCATGTGGACTTTAATCTTGAGCTCCTTCCACAAGTTTTCAATTGGGTTAAGGTCAGGAGACTGACTAGGCCACTGCAACACCTTGATTTTTTCCCTCTTGAACCAGGCCTTGGTTTTCTTGGCTGTGTGCTTTGGGTCGTTGTCTTGTTGGAAGATGAAATGACGACCCATCTTAAGATCCTTGATGGAGGAGCGCAGGTTCTTGGCCAAAATCTCCAGGTAGGCCGTGCTATCCATCTTCTCATGGATGCGGACCAGATGGCCAGGCCCCTTGGCTGAGAAACAGCCCCACAGCATGATGCTGCCACCACCATGCTTGACTGTAGGGATGGTATTCTTGGGGTCGAATGCAGTGCCATCCAGTCTCCAAACGTCACGTGTGTGGTTGGCACCAAAGATCTCGATCTTGGTCTCATCAGACCAGAGAACCTTGAACCAGTCTGTCTCAGAGTCCTCCAAGTGATCATGAGCAAACTGTAGACGAGCCTTGACATGACGCTTTGAAAGTAAAAAGGTACCTGACGGGCTCGTCTGGAACGGAGACCATTGCGGTGGAGTACGTTACTTATGGTATTGACTGAAACCAATGTCCCCACTGCCATGAGATCTTCCCGGAGCTCCTTCCTTGTTGTCCTTGGGTTAGCCTTGACTCTTCGGACAAGCCTGGCCTCGGCACGGGTGGAAACTTTCAAAGGCTGTCCAGGCCGTGGAAGGCTAACAGTAGTTCCATAAGCCTTCCACTTCCGGATGATGCTCCCAACAGTGGAGACAGGTAGGCCCAACTCCTTGGAAAGGGTTTTGTACCCCTTGCCAGCCTTGTGACCCTCCACGATCTTGTCTCTAATGGCCTTGGAATGCTCCTTTGTCTTTCCCATGTTGACCAAGTATGAGTGCTGTTCACAAGTTTGGGGAGGGTCTTAATTAGTCAGAAAAGGCTGGAAAAAGAGATAATTAATCCAAACATGTGAAGCTCATTGTTCTTTGTGCCTGAAATACTTCTAAATACTTTAGGGGAACCAAAACAGAATTCTTGTGGTTTGAGGGGTTTAATAATAAGTGTCCCTCTGAATAAACTTTTCACAATTAAAAAAAATAAAAAAGAAATAACATTCTTTTTTGCTGCAGTGCATTTCACACTTCCAGGCTGATCTACAGTCCAAATGTCACAATGCCAAGTTAATTCCGAATGTGTAAACCTGCTAAATCTGCAGGGGGTTGAATACTACTTGTAGGCACTGTAGATTTAATTTAAATTTCTCTTTTCTTCATTCACTTTGCAGTTTAATTGCTAAAAATAAACTATGGAACATTTCTATTTTTGAAAGTGCGTTTTTACTTTGCAAAAAATTTAAGGAGGTGTGGAGAAAATGCTGCACAATAGTGTATAACTGACAAGTAAATTCTTTGTTTCTCATCATAAATGCCTGTGATGGTATAAGGGAAGTTTTGGCACCCTGCTTGTCATAGCAGATCATATTTCAGTTTAATTAGTCTGACATAGGGCATTTTGCTAAACAATAGTCATTATCTTAATTTCTTTTCTCCAAGCGCACCCCACTTCCAGCCTTCTTTGCTGATGGCTTGTGAAGATTCCCAGTTGCTGCATGATTGTGATGCTGGTTTGAACCAAGAACTCTCCCAGGCTGCAATCACATTCAGCTATACCACTTACACAGCATGGCAGAAGCGCAGGGCACTAAAGTTGGCTGGTATGTTAGTCAGCCGAATAAGTTGGCCTCTTACTTCAGCCCAGCTGTCTCCAGTATTAGATCAGACAGATATGGTAGACAGCAGTGTGAGCAGCCTCTTCTTACTTCATCAGCCCTGCTGTCTACAGTATTAGATCAGAAAGATAAGGTGGATAGCAATGTGAGTGGCCTCTTATCAAAGCACACATGGTACTTCCAGTTTTATAGCAGAATATCCAAAAGGGAGAACACTTTTCTACTCATTAAGGGAGCAGGTGAAAATTACACTGCACATGCTCCTATTGCAGGGAATCTTTCAATAGGATCAACCCTCCTTAGCCATCTATACGGATATGCAAGTTATAGAAAGTTGAATAAAGTGATATTTTGATATGTGCAATCTGATGTATTATTTCAGAGAAATACACATTTTTCTTATAGGAAAATAAACTGTTAAGATCTACGGACCATACAGAGATCCCCAGAGTATGCCTCAAGAGCTTATTTAAATGAAGAGTGCTATCAGTGTGAGACAACTTTGCTCTCAATCACATACAGCTCGGCAGTGAGAGCAGAGCTAACAGTACAGCAGGGTTGAACAATGTCTCAATGCAAACAATTGCAGTTACCCTCTCACAGTGCTGTCAGCTCTGCTGTACTGCGCCTCCTCCCACCCTGGCTGCCTTTGAGATGGAAGCTGAAGCACTGTGAGAGGATAACAGGAAATGTGTCTGATGTGTTTGTAATGGGACAAAGTTCACTTCTGTTGTACTGTGTTAGCTCTGACCTTACAGCAGAAATGTGTCATTATGAAACCAAAGAGTCATTCATTATATGTCTCACACTGGTAGTGCTCCCTTTCATTTAAAATGAGCTCTGGAGGCAGATGATCATGGAGACTTGTGTTTGACATATAGATCTTAACAGCTCACTTGGATATAACAAAAACATGGATTTCTCTGGAATGGCAGAGACCAAGGGATCACTCTATTCAACTTAGTATGGCCTGCATACCCATGTAGACTGCTTAGGAGGCTAGATCCTGACAGATGCCTTTTAATATTGTAGGACCAGTTTCCTCTGTCAGTGTCCAGACAGTGGATATTTTAATTCTACAATGTTTACCTCCTTAGACAAAACAAAAGTGATTTGCTAACTAATAGCGTTGTGGAATTTATGTTGCAATTTTCTTTATTTTTTTTTTTTTATTATTATTCCTGGAGAACCCCTTTAATACCACAATATAATATAAAAAAGGCTGTATGTTAAAAGGTTGTACAAATAACGATAGCAAAAGTGACACCACCTCCGGTGACATCACTTCCTGCTGTGCAGTTATTGGATGTAGAGTCGTCATGCAGTCTTCCTCCTCTTTCTGTGCCCGCATGTAACACTCTTCCGCTTTAGGTAATTCTCCAGACTGTCTAGACCAGAAGTCTCAAACACGTGGACCCTCAGGCTACTGCTTGCGGCCCACAGGCATGTGGCCCCGGTAACTATAGCAGCCGATGCAGGGGCCACAGCCATCACGGCTTCATTTCAAATGAACGTTTTGCCGCCGTCGCGCAGAGTGAATCTCTTTGCACTGTTCTAAAGGCAGCCATAAATCAGTTGCAAGCAACTGATGTGTATGACGTCACCTGCTTGCATCTGATTGGCCGGCGGCTGCCATTGAAATAGTGCAGCGAGAACTTGACACTCTGCGGCGATGGCAAAATGTTCATTAGAATTTTAGATTAAGTGCTGACAGCGGCCGCGATCGTCAAGAAGGGCTTGTGCCTTCAGGTTGCAAGGAAGAGGATGCCGAGGGAACGGAGGACAGGTGAGAAGAATGTATAAGAAGTGTGTGTGTGTAGAATGGCACAATAGGGGACCAGGGTGGGACACTGCTACATGAAGGGGATCAGTAAAGGTGACATTAATACAAGCAGAGGACCTGCATGGGCACATCAGTAAAAGGGGTCAAGGATGGGCACATTACTACAGGATGGGGTAAGGATGGGGCACATTAGTAAAAGGGAGCAAGGTTGGGCACATTACTACAGGATGAGCACAAGGGTGGGGCACATTTGTAAAAGGGGACAAGGATGAGCACATTACTAAAGAGATGGGGACAAGGATGGGGCACATTAGTAAAAGGGGCAATGATGGGCACATTACTACAGGATGGGGACAAAAATGGGTACGTTACTTCAAGAAGGGGAACAGGATGGGCACATTACTAAAACATGTTGGCCAAAATTACTATATGGTGCTAATTGTAAAACTATAATACGTACAAGGGATAAATCTAAACAAAAAATAAAGCATGACTTTTTTTTACCACCAAATTAGTATTTTTTTTTAAATTTATTTAAACAAAAAAAAGTGCATGTTTGTTATAATAAACAAGCAAAAACTATTCAAAAACCGTGATCCAAAAGGTGTAGAGAGAGAAAAAAAATATGGTACCAATAAAAATGTCACTTTGTTCTGCAATCAATGTGGCCACCAAGAAGGGAATTTTGTTACTTACCGTAAATTCCTTTTCTTCTAGCTCTTATTGGGAGACCCAGACGATTGGGGTATAGCTACTGCCCTCCGGAGGCCACACAAAGCACTACACTAAAAAGTGCAAGGCCCCTCCCCTTCTGGCTATACCCCCCCGTGACATCACGGGTTCTCCAGTTTTAGTGCCAAAGCAAGAAGGGGGAAAGCCAATAACTGGTTTAAACAAATTAACTCCGAGTAACATCGGAGAACTGAAAAACCGTTCAACATGAACAACATGTGTACCCGCAAACAACAAAAAAATCCCGAAGGACAACAGGGCGGGTGCTGGGTCTCCCAATAAGAGCTAGAAGAAAAGGAATTTACGGTAAGTAACAAAATTCCCTTCTTCTTCAGCGCTCTATTGGGAGACCCAGACGATTGGGACGTCCAAAAGCTGTCCCTGGGTGGGTAAAGAAATACCTCATGTTAGAGCTGCAAGACAGCCCTCCCCTATGGGGAAGCCACTGCCGCCTGCAGGGCTCTTCTACCTAGGCTGGCGTCCGCCGAAGCATAGGTATGCACCTGATAATGTTTGGTGAAAAAATGTGCAGGCTCGACCAGGTAGCTGCCTGGCACACCTGTTGAGCCGTAGCCTGGTGTCGTAATGCCCAGGACGCACCTACGGCTCTGGTAGAATGGGCCTTCAGCCCTGAAGGAACCGGAAGCCCCGCAGAACGGTAGTCTTCAAGAATTGGTTCTTTGATCCATCGAGCCATGGTGGCTTTAGAAACCTGCAACCCCTTGCGCGTACCAGCGACAAGGACAAAAAATGCATCAGAGCGGCGCATGGGCGCCGTGCGGGAAATGTAGATTCTGAGTGCTCTCCCCAGAACTAACAACTGTAAATCCTTTTCATACCGGAGAACCGGATGAGAACAAAAGGAAGGTAAGGATATATCCTGATTAAGAAGAAACGCGGATACAACCTTAGGGAGAAACTCCTGAATAGGGCGCAGCACCACCTTGTCCTGGTGGAATACTAGGAAGGGAGCCTTGAATGACAGAGCCGCCAGCTCAGACACTCGCCGAAGCGACGTGATCGCAACCAGAAAGGCCACTTTCTGTGACAGGCGCGAAAGGGAAACTTCCCTCAGAGGCTCGAAAGGCGGCTTCTGGAGAGCAACTAGTACCCTGTTCAGATCCCATGGATCTAACGGCCGCTTGTACGGGGGCACAATATGACAAACCCCCTGTAGTAACGTGCGCACCTTAGGAAGACGTGCTAGACGCTTCTGAAAAGAACACGGATAGTGCCGAGACTTGCCCTTAAAGGGAGCCGAGCGACCAACCTCTTTCCCAACCAGATTGCAGGAGGGAAGGCAAAGTAGGCAATGCCGATGGCCAGGGAGACACTCCCTGAGCAGAACACTAAGATAAGAATATCTTCCACGAGTTGTGGTAGATCTTGGCAGACCGCGGCTGGCTAGCCCGTCTCATGGTGGCAATGACGTCGTGCTCACGGTCGACCGACGGTGAGGTGCCACAGATCTCGGTACCACGACCTCCCCGGCCAGTTTGGGGCGACGAGGATGGTGTGGCAGCAATCGGTAGCTGGAACTGTGACCAATCCTGAGCCAAGGCGCCTGTCGCCAGAGCTCTTTGATCGTAAGACCGCGTCATGAAAATCGGGACCTTGTTGTTGCCGAGAAGCCATGACGTCGACGTCCGTCTTCATCCTGCGGCTACAGATTTCTTGAAAACAAACGGGTGCAGAGCCCATTCCCCTGCGTCCACGCCCTGGCGACTGAGGAAGTCTGCTTCCTAGTGTTGTACGCCCGGGATATGAACAGCTGATATGGTGTATGCTCTGTCTTCTACCCATAGCAGAATCCGCCGGACCTCTTGGGAGGCTTGTCGACTGCGTAGTCCGCCTTGGTGGTTGGTGTATGCCACCGCTGTGGATAGTCCGACTGAATTCGGATCTATTTGCATTCCAGCCACTGCAGGAAGGCTTGCAGTGCAAGATACACTGCCCAGAGCACCAGACCACTGAGTTGAAGAGTGGACTCCTCTGAAGACGGTCTTTGACCGTCTGGAAAAGTGACACGTTCCTGTGTAGGGACATCGACTTCCCTCCCATAAGCGAAGAATGTGCTATTGAGGCGGACGCAGATGAAACTGCGTGAAAAAAGCTCGCCTCTGGATGAGGCGCCTCCTTGAAGGAGAGACTGCCCCCTCGTCTGTAGTGGACGCTGTTTGTCCAGCGGAAGCTTCACTATCGCTGAGAGAGTGTGAAAACTCTCCAGGAGATGCCAGCGATTGGGTTCAACCTTGAAAAGTTGAAGACCCACCCGAAACTCTGGGAAGGGTCCAGCGCCATGTTCAGGTTGTGTTGGCATGCTTCTAAAGGAGAGTGCCTTGACCAGTAGATTGCCCAAGTAAAGGATCACAGAGTGACCGTGAGAGCGCGGGACTGCTCCCTCTGCTGCCACGAACTTGGTGAACACCCGTGGGGCTGTCGCCAGCCAAAGGGTATGGCTACGAAACGAAATATTCTCGTCTTTAATAACGAATCGTAGCCAACGCCGGTGCCTCGGAGCAATCGGCACGTGTAGATAAGCATCCTGATGTCTATTGATGTTAGGAAAACTCCTTGAGACAGAGAGGCAATGACGGAGCGGAGTGATGCCATCCGGAACCGCCTGGTTTTCACGTGCTTGTTAAGCAGTATAAATGCCAGAATGGGACGGAAGGAGCCGTCCTATTTTGGCACCACGACCAGGTCGGAGCAAAATGCGTATCTGGTTCCTGAAGAGGAACAGGGATTACCGCTCTTTCTGCCTGCAGAAGAGCCTCGGCTCGATCGGTGCGGTAGTTTGAAAACAAACTGACTCTCACTCACAGGCCCTTGACCTGCGGTAGGTAAATGCCGCTAAAGCGGGGGAGTCTGCCCCCCCGCGGTTGCGGAGTGAGAGGGCTGAAAATTATGAGGAAAAACACTTTGGTAGCGGGTCCTCCGGCTGCCTTCCCCGGGCGTGATTGAGCCCGCTAGGAATCTATGCCCTTCTGGGCTTTTTGAGTCGTCTTGGATAGTTGAATGATTTCATTCAACCCTTACCAACAGACTATCACTAGATAAAGGCAACCTGGTTAAGCACTTCGTTGGAAGCAGCCTCTGTTCCAATCTCTCAACTACTAGCCTCTGCGTAAAAACACGGAGTTGGCGGGTGCCACTGACGTCCGGCTCGTAGAGTCTCGGACAGCAATAACAGCATGATTCGCCATGCCGACATTGCGAGTTAAAGACGCTGCTGGGACCGAGAGTACCTGTGACAGCGACCCCCTGCGCAATACTAGCTGAAATAGCTTGGAGTGCCTTCACGGCTGCGACTGCCGGAGCAACCGACCTGCCGATAGCTTCATAGACAGATTGCAACCAGAGGCCAATCTGCCTGTCAATGGCATTTTGAAGTGAAGTCCTATCCACCACTACAACTATAGATCTAGCTGCAAGCATGGAGATTGGGGGATCCACATTTGGATACTGGGTCTAGCGCTTGACCACGTCAGGGGGGAGCGACACGTGTCTCATTAATACGGTCGGAGAAACGCTTATCGTGATAAGCGTGTCGTTTCTGGACTGCTTCTCTGGAGTCAGAGTGCTAAACAAGTACTCAATATACGCTTGAGATACTGAAATAGAGATTTCTCTTGCTGTGAAGCTGACCCCTCCACTGGAGGAGTTGAGGGAGAAATACCCAACCTTTCGTTGATGGACGCAATAAGATTATTCACTATAGCGTCACCATCCGGTGCATCCGGATTGAGAGCGGTCTCAGGATCAGAGTCCTGAACAGCTACGTCTGCCTCAACGTACAGAGAGTACTCCAGCTGGGACCTTGACCAGTGATGGAGTCGAGGGCTAATCCCAGCGAGCCCGCTTAGGCCATCTGGGACTGTCGACCGTGTCGGATGCCTGCTCTCTGGGATGCCTGGAATCACTCTGGCGCCTTGAGATGCTCCAAATCAGGGCGGCCAGGGTCATTGCAACCATATTGCCCACGGTCTGCTTGGGGTGCAAAGTCTGTAAGATGTCAGTCATAGTCACAGACAATATATCAGCGGAAAAACTGCAACTTCGTCCCTGTCTCTGGACAGAGATCACAGGTGGTTCTTTTGGCCACATATAGCAGAGACCCCGGTTGAGCAATTGCACGCACTGGGGGTCCTGGAACCGTATGACATGCAGTACAAGCAGCATAGAAAGCCCGTGCATTGGCAACTTATCTTTTTCTGCTGTTGTTGTCTAGCTATCTAAGAGCCTAGCCGAGGATAGCGACCGTACAGTGAATAGTCATACAAGCATGAAGTACAAATAAACACTTCAGTACATGTAGTACACGCAGCATTGAAAACTTGTGGCTTGGCACATTTGCTCTTCTGCTGCTGTTGTCTATTTATCTAGGAGCATGAGACAAGGATAGCGACATACAGTGAATGTATAGCATACAAGCCTGACAGTAAACACTGCAGCCCATGCAATCCAAGCAGCATTGAAAGCTTGCGCGTTAGCACCCTAGCCTTTCTGCTGCTGTTGTCTATTTATCCAGGAACATTAGCCAAGGATAGCGACATACAGTGAATGTATAGCATACAAGCATGACAGTAAACACTGCAGCCCATGCAAGTCAAGCAGCATTGAAAACTTGTGCCGTAGCACCATTGCTCTACTGCTGCTTTTGTCTGTTTATCTGGGCGCATTAGCCAAGAATAGCGACATACAGTGAATGTATAGCATAACAATAAACCGTGCAGCACATGCAAGCGAAGCAGCATTGAAAGCTTGTGCCTTAGCACAAATTGCTCTACTGCTGCTGTTGCCCAATCTGACAGTAAACACTGCAGCACATGCAAACGAAGAAGCATTGAAAGCTTGTGCCTCAGCAGCATTGCTTATTTGCTGCTGTTGCCCAGAATAGCGACAGTACAGTACAGTGCATAGCATATCAGCACACAGCCCAAAAGCCCACTTCAGCATTAGTGGTGTCAGTTGCTTACCGCCCGCACAAGAGCGGGTGTGAGGTCGCCCAAAAACCTGTGACTGGTTCCGTTCTCCCAGAGTGGAAACCATAATGGCTGCCGGCTTCTCTTCCCCGTCCTGTGCAGAGGGGCGGGCCGTGGGCGAGCCCCAGCCAAGAGCGGGAACCCGGCGTCTCACTGTGTTCAGTGAGAGGGGGCTGGAGAATGCAAAGCAGACTCCAGCTCCCTGCGCTGAGCTTCTGTACAGCGTCCCGCCCCTCCTCTGACTGGCAGGGCTGGGGCGGGAACGAAACGAAAGCTAGGCCGCAAAGCCGGGGACTCGAGTAATAAGCGCGGCCGTCCTATGTGCACGGCCGACGCCGAAGTCCCCCGGCGCACCACAAGTCCCAGCCGCGCCACAATGTAAAAAACAATCAGCAGCGGCCGGCGCGGCCGTTTTCAATACATAAATTCACTCAGCAAAGCTGCAGTGAATAATAGCACCAGCGCTCCGCGCTGTTGTCCCCGGCGCACTAACACTCCCAGCAATGCTGGTGTGTGTGTGCGCGCTTGCCCGGGGACACAGAGTACCTTGATGTAGCAGGGCCCTGTCCCTGACGATACTCAGCTCCATATCCAGCAGGTTCTTTTGGGTCTGTGGATG
This sequence comes from Anomaloglossus baeobatrachus, assembly GCF_048569485.1. Taxonomy (NCBI): domain Eukaryota; kingdom Metazoa; phylum Chordata; class Amphibia; order Anura; family Aromobatidae; genus Anomaloglossus; species Anomaloglossus baeobatrachus. Next base: position 695,998,534 of record NC_134353.1, read on the forward strand.
GAGCTCGGTCTCTGTGCCTGGAGACCGGTAAGATCCCACTTCACCCAGAGCCCCTCATGGGGATGGGGAAGGAAAACAGCATGTGGGCTCCGGCCTCTGTACTAGCAATAAGTACCTCAACCTTACAACACCATCCACGGGTGAGAAGGGAGCATGCTGGGGGCCCTATATGGGCCCTCTTTTCTTCCATCCGACATAGTCAGCAGCTACTGCTGACTAAAATCTGTGGAGCTATGCATGGATGTCTGACCTCCTTCGCACACAAAGCTAAAACTGGAGAACCCGTGATGTCACGGGGGGGTATAGCCAGAAGGGGAGGGGCCTTGCACTTTTTAGTGTAGTGCTTTGTGTGGCCTCCGGAGGGCAGTAGCTATACCCCAATCGTCTGGGTCTCCCAATAGAGCGCTGAAGAAAGTTATTTTTTTTCTATATGTGGCTCATACACCCAGCCGAGTTTGAGACCCCTGGTCTATAACTGTTTTATAAATAAGAAGGAAATCCTACAGACTGAGAAACAGTGGGGGTAACCATCTCCTGATTACTTACATAATCTATTTCGAGGTTTTGTGTTCCATTTAATGACCCTAGAACACCGATTATTCCAAAGATACCAATGTGCCCATAGAGTCACCATTCCCCAGCTACACCGTCCTAACCTGCCCAGCAGTTGTACCCTGCTGCTGACGAAGTAGTAGAGGCAGACATGAACCATATTTGGAGGGTTTTTTCCTTTAGTTTTTTCATGAGTGAGGGTAGTCACATGGAAATATCAGAAATACAGCAGACAAATGAAAATACTAAAATACAAAACAATAGAAAAAAGAAAATATGTATTTACAGGAAGGTAACATTATTATGGAGGGAGCGATGAGCGCAGCAAGTTTGACATGCAAGAGTCCAAGGAAACCGCTAAAAAGGCCGCGCAAAAATGAAGACAAAGGTTTTGGAACATTTCGTCTGCCCTAGGTCACTACATTGATCAGAACCAAATACAGTCACTAAACAGCCCATGAGTACATCAGAACGAGCACACAATACACTGGATTGGAACCGAGGCTTCACTTTGCTGGGATGGATTAGTCATATAAAGCCAAAGATGAAAGTGCAGGACATGCGACAGAACACAGCAGGCCTGACCCGACCTGGCGTTATTCTGTGAATATTTAAACTATCCATAGAAAATATATCACCTCAGACTTGCCCTCTGCAACATGAATTGGGAGAAGGGTGAAATGGCATTAAATACGACAGACTATGTATATACTTCGAGTAACTCACACACTGGCTGAGATCTAAAAAGTCACTTCACACCACAGAAGATATTTAAACAAAAAAATAATAAAAAGGGGCAGGGGGACAAAAAAAAACCGAAAAAAAAACAAAAACCAGGAAGGAGAGCTGGTAAGAGGGCTGCCTGCTCCTCATGGGGTCTGGTCCCACCGGTTTTGCAGAGCTGGAGAAGTCCTGGAGCTCAGAGGCCTTTAAAGTCACATGCTACATAGAGCCACAGTTAGGCCAGACCTTGAAGGAATCCGAGATTTACAATTCATATAGATCCACTGGATCCCAGTTCTTTTTATATATATTTATATATATATTTAGTCTAAATTCTGATGTTCCAACAGGAATATAGTCCGCTGCTGAGGGCTTGTTTCAGAGATAAGGACCCTTGCGTAGAAGTCACTAGAAAGTTTGCTTGTTTTTTCCATCATTTTACAACAAAAAAAAAAAAAATTCCTTTGAGGTCCATCAGTTGTAGCTGTGTCCATTTACACTGAGTTTATCCAGAGGAGAGATGCCAAATTGAAAAAAATTCTGCCACGTTTGGCTTTGTTTCCGGATCCCATCATACCTCGAGGAAGCGGGAGCTGCTGGCCTTGGTGTGGAACGGTTCTGACCACATCCGGCGCAGGTCGCCCTGTGAAAGAGAACAGGGTCAGCACAGACTTCAAAGTGCGGTGTATAACTGCACAGAATATACTGTTTTCCAAAGTTCTAAGCCACCCCTGAGCAAAGTTATGCAAGAGACTTCTGAACAATCCATGAGTCAAAGCGAATAATGTGACAGTAATGAGAATACATCCTACCTTTAAATAGGCCATGGTCAGCAGCGGTAATAAAGTAAAGGGGACCAAATAGAGCAAAGCAGGCTGTGCAGCTCTGTGAATGCGGGAGGCCACTGTTGCCGTTAACAGTCCTGTAATGTAACAAGATTAACACACAGTCTTTTTCCCTCTTCATTTAAGGCAGTGTATAATGAGGACAGAAACGTGGCTGATTACTACACCACAGAAATCTGTTCATAGAGGGAACAAAAGGCTCAATTCACATGTCAACACCAAGATTACACTGTCTCCTACCTCACGTGCAGGGCATTGCAGCTTAGGTATCCATGGTAATGTCCACTCATATAGTGACAGTTAGTTGCTTGTGGTCATCATAACCATAAATACCTAAGCTGCAATGCCCAATGCTTAGGTATCCATGGTAATGTCCACTCATAGTGACAGTTCGTTGCTTGTGGTCATAACCATGGATATCTAAGCTGCAATGCCCTGCACATGAGGTAAAATGCATGGCTATGTCAGGAGAACTATACTACATTTCTAAATAGAGCCATTTGCTAAAAATATTATAACACCTACTACATATTGGGATAGGATCTTGGAAATACGAATACCCCTTTAATAACTCCGGCACTGGTTACTTACCCACAAAGTACCCAATGAGTGTGCAATGGAAATAGGAGACCTTCTGCATCCGTCCAGAAATGTTGGCAGTCCCTTGTGCTCCACAAGATTCAGAGGTCGCCTGTTTCTTGTAGTTGTCATAACGCAGAACAAAGCAGAGAAGTAGTCCTGGCATTACAATGTCCCCTATGCCAAGCATGGAAAAGTGACTGCCTGTAGAACTGTGCACAAAGACAGAAATAAAACACTAAGCATACACAAACAGGAGCGGATCCATCTAGAAAAGCCATTGTTTGATCTAAAAATCAGAAGGCATCAATAAGAGAACCTTACCTGGGAAAAACTAGTTTTCCTGGCAGAGACAGCCGAGGTACGTCCCTACCAACATTAGGACCAAGGTGAAGCTTCCTTGACAAGACATCCAAAGGATTATCAGCAGGTTGTGTTGCCACTTTGACCATCACATTACTGTTAAATATGTAGGCAGAAAAGAAGACCTGCAGAAGATACCAGAGAATTATATGATGGCAATTATACCATATGCAAAAAGCCTGTGCGAGATGCCTTTTAAAGGATACTTTGACACTCTCAAAGGCCTCTCACCCAGCCAACCAATTCTCATGCTTTGCTCCGATGAAGGGCAAAAACCCAGAAATGTGTCTGCACATGGAGATTCTGATGTGGCTGCATATTCAGAGTCACTGGCAAGGCTCTTTAGAAAATTAATATTGACTCTTCGGATTGTGACTTCTAGCAGGTGGCACTAGTGTCTGCTCTCTTCCTCTGAGGACAGGCTATTTGCAGATTTACTTTCTAAGGCCGTGTTCCCACGATCAGGATTCTCCTGCAGAGAACACTCACGTCTCCGCAGGAGGGAAGACACATCTAGAATACAGCGTCATCCGGATCATGGGAACGTACCCTCAGGGGAGCAATGCAAGAGCTATAAATCTCCATATGCAACTTGGCCTTCTCCGCTCTGCTTATTCTTATTGTTTATTAAAGGGAGATTTTAAGACTTTTTTTTGTAACTGCCCATTTCATCAAGTAGCTGTAGAGGAAATTAACCGCTTAGTGACAGCCAAATTTGACCTTAATCACACGGTCCATTTTTCAATGTGATAATAAATCTGTAATGCTGCCACATATCACAGTGATTCATTCTTGTTTTCATACTACATTGTACTTTATATGTTAGCGGTAAAGTTAGATCAATACATTTTGTGCATTTTATAAAAATCTCGAAAATTTATGGGAAATTTTGAAAAATCAACAATTTTTCCACATATTTAAATATTCACATCCTAAGGTTATGTGCCCACGTAGCAGATTTGTGTGCAGATTTTCTGCACACAAAACTGCATGTTTTGGCAGGAAAAATGCAGCAGAAAAAAAAAAAAAAAAAAAAAAACTTTTGCAGTTTTCTATATTTTTTTTTTAGGCATGGTAATCGCGGGGGTTCCTGCGCTGTATCCCTGCGATCGCCGCCGGGTCTTCAGCTGATGTTACAGCAGGGGCCCGGCTCTCACTGCCGCTCACAGCATTTTAACCCCCTGAATGCTGCAATATTGATTGCAATCAGCATTCAAGAGGCAGGGAGAGGGATCGCTTACCTCTCCCTGGCGATTGGGTCCCTGTCAGGTTACTGAGCTACGGATCGTCTCACACACCAGTGCAGCACTGACAGATATAATCCATTGTAGTGATCGAGCACTGCAGAGGATTATATCCGCCGCAGGAAAAAATGCAGAACGAATGAACGTATTGCAGATTTTTTCAGCACCAAAATCTGCAAGGAAAAAAGAAGCAACATGAGAACAGCAAGTCAGGATTCTCATAGACTTTGCTGGCATGCATTTTTCCTTGCAGTATTGTTTAAAATATGCAAGAAAAAAAAACACATGAAAAAAACGTGAAAACCGCAGCGTGTGCCTTTTTTCCCACTAAAATATTGATTTAGCCGCAAATATTTCATTTCACAAAGACTCCAACACTTTCACGCAATTTCTCCCCAATGTGGCAATTTCTCCTATGCTGATTGAGGACAAGTCAGGGCTCAGAAAGCAACCGCTTTATTCTTCATGTTAGTGCAATTACAGAGGTACCAGATCTCTGTAGACTTTATTTTTATGCTTTGCTACTTTTACACACTAAAAATGCCTTTTTTTTCCCTCTTTAAATTAAAGTTTTTTCTGTCGCCATATCCTAAAGAGTTATAACATTTTTCTTTTTTGGCCATCAGAGGGCTTTTTTTTTTTTTACAGGACAAGTTGAAGTGTTTATTATTTTGAGGTGCATAACACTTTTTAATCTTTTTCTATTCAGATTTTTTTGCAATTCATGTTTTTATTATTATTTCCACTATTCACCCTGCGGCACAAGTGATAAAACTGTTTTTTCTTCAGGTCAGTAGGTTTATAGCAATACTAGATTTTTATAGGGTTTTTTTTATGATTTTGCACACTAATAACATACAATTTTTGTGTCGCCATATTCCGAGAAATGCAGCTTTATTCTCTGACAGCGCACCATGAGGGCTTATTTTTTCAGAACAGATTGTTTTCATTGATACCATTTTTTATGTAACATGACTTTTTGATCACTTTTTATACCATCTTTTGGCAGTGACATTTTTGGTGTTTATTTAATTTTTTTTACGGTGTTTGACATATGGAATAAATAACGTGACTTACAGACTGGACACCACCAATTATGTCTTTTTTTTACCTTTTCCTACTGTGAGATATAAATTTTTTTGCTGGTCTCATACACTGCAGTACTCCTCCTTTGGGTTGCAACTACTGGCACCTGCAATTGCCTACTCCTTGTAACCATCTAGATGCTGCTTGCAAAAAGGGAAAAATGCACGCGCCATTGCACATTCTCCTATCCTTGATGCTGGATTTTTAATAAAGCTGTTCTTTCTACAATGTTGCTGGATACCACAAGAGTGCTGGATTTTTTCCCCTTGTTTGCAATCAGCAATGCCGTGTAGAGTCCGTGCACCTGCCTCCTAGCTGAGCTGGCTACTGCTCTTGCATGGTCTACTAACTAGATGCTGCTGTTACAATTAACAACGCCATCTAAAAGGGCTCATATCAGCCTGTCTGTTGTAAATATTCTTGGGACCAATGTCACAGGGTGTTAGCGGTTATATACAGTGCCTTGCAAAAGTATTCGGCCCCTTGAATTTTTCAACCTTTTCCCACATTTCAGGCTTCAAACAAAGATAAAAATGTTATGTTATGGTGAAGAATAAACAAGTGGGACACAATTGTGAAGGTGAACGAAATGTATTCCTTATTTTAAACTTTTGTAAAATAATAAACTTAAAAGTGGGGAGTACAATATTATTTGTCCTCTTTAAGTTAATACTTTGTAGCGCCACCTTTTGCTGCGATTACAGCTGCAAGTCGCTTGGGGTATGTCTCTATCAGTTTTGCACATCGAAAGAATGAAATTCTTGCCCATTCTTCCTTTGCAAATAGCTCGAGCTGAGTGAGGTTTGTGAACAGCAGTTTTCAGCTTTTTCCACAGATTCTCGATTGGATTCAGGTCTGGACTTTCACTTGGCCATTCTAATACCTGGATACATTTATTTGTGAACCATTCCATTGTAGATTTTGCTTTATGTTTGGGATCATTGTCTTGTTGAAAAAAATCTCCGTCCCAGTCTCAGGTCTTTTGCAGACTCCAACAGGTTTTCTTCCAAAATGGTCCTGTATTTGGCTCCATCCATCTTCACATCAATTTTAACCATCTTCCCTGTCCCTGCTGAAGAAAAGTAGGTCCAAACCATGATGCTGCCACCACCATGTTTGACAGTGGGGATGGTGTGTTCAGGGTGATGAGCTGTGTTGCTTTTACGCCAAAAATATCGTTAGGCATTGTGCCCAAAATGTTTGTTTTTTTATTTCATCTGACCAGAGCACCTTCTTCCATATGTTTGGTGTGTCTCCCAGGTGGCTTGTGGCAAACTTTAAATTACACTTTTTATGGATCTCTTTGAGAAGGGAATTTTGTTTACTTACCGTAAATTCCTTTTCTTCTAGCTCCAATTGGGAGACCCAGACAATTGGGTGTATAGCTATTGCCTCCGGAGGCCACACAAAGTATTACACTTAAAAGTGTAAGGCCCCTCCCCTTCTGGCTATACACCCCCAGTGGGATCACTGGCTCACCAGTTTTAGTGCCAAAGCAAGAAGGAGGAAAGCCAATAACTGGTTTAAAGACCAATTCAATCCGAGGAAACATCGGAGAACTGAACCATACCACATGAACAACATGTGTACCCGAAAAAAACAGAAAAACCCCGAGAAAACAGGGCGGGTGCTGGGTCTCCCAATTGGAGCTAGAAGAAAAGGAATTTACGGTAAGTAAACAAAATTCCCTTCTTTTTCGCTCCTAATTGGGAGACCCAGACAATTGGGACGTCCAAAAGCAGTCCCTGGGTGGGTAAAAGAATACCTCGTGATAGGGCCGTCAAACAGCCCTTTCCTACAGGTGGGCAATCGCCGCCTGAAGGACTTATCTACCTAGGCTGGCGTCTGCCGAAGCGTAGGTATGCACCTGAAAATGCTTGGTAAAAGTATGCAGACTCAATCAGGTAGGTGCCTGACACACCTGCTGAGCCGTAGCCTGGTGCCGTAATGCCCAGGATGCACCCGCGGCTCTGGTAGAATGGGCCTTCAGCCTTGAGAGAACCAGAAGCCCAGTAGAACTGTAGGTTTCAAGAATTGGTTCCTCGATCCCCCGAGCCAGGGTGGATTCAGAAGCTTGCGACTGTTTACGCCGACCAGCGACAAGGACAAAGAGTGCATCCGGGTGGCGCAGGAGCGCCATGCGGGAAGTAGAACCTGAGTGCTCTCACCAGAACCAACAGATGCAAATCCTTCTGAAATTGATGGACTGGACGAGGACACAAAGAAGGTGAGGTGATATCCTGATTGATATGAAAGTGGGATACCACCTTAGGGAGAAATTCCGGAATCGGACGCAGAACTACCCTGTCCTGGTGAAGGACCAGGAAGGGAGATTTGTATGAGAGCGTTGCTAGCTCGGAAACTCTCCTAAGAGACGAGACCGTTACTAGAAGGCCACTTCCCGGGAAAAGCGGGAAGGGAGATCTCTTTCAAAGGCTCGAAAGGCGGCAACTGGAGAGCAATTAGAACCTTGTTCAGATCCCAGGGCTCTAACGGCCGCTTGTACGGAGTGCTGAGACGACAAACTCCCCGTAGGAACGTGCGTACCTGAGGAAGTCGTTTCTGAAAAAATACAGATAGCGCTGAGACTTGTCCCTAAAGGGAACTGAGCGACAACCCTTTTTCCAACCTAGATTGCAGGAAGGAAGGAAACATAGACGATGCAACCGGCCAGGGAGAAACACCCTGCGCCGAGCACCGAGATAAGAATATCTTCCACGTCCTGTGGTCAATCTTGGCGGACGTTGGTATGCTAGCCTGTCTCATGGTGGCAACCACGTCCTGAGGAAATCCTGACGACACTAGGTTCCAGGACTCAATGCCACACCATCAGGTTGAGGGCCGTAGAATTCAAATGGAAGAATGGCCCTTGAGACAGCCAGTCTGATTGGTCTGGTAGTGCCCCCGGTTAGCCTACCGTGAGGCACCACAGAACCGGGAACCACAACATCCTCGGCCAATCTGTAGCGACGAGGATGGCGCGGCCGCAGTCGGTCCTGATCTAGCGCAGCACTCTGGGCAACAATGCCAGAGGTGGCACATAAGGTAGCTGGAACTGCGACCAATGCTGAACTAAGGCGTCTGCCGCCAGAGCTCGAAGATTGTGAAACCGTGCCATGAAGCTGGCACATTGATGTTGTGCCGTGACGCCATTAGATCGACGTCCGGCCTCTGTCAGCGGCGCCAGATCTCCTGAAACCCGTCCGGGTGAAGAGACCATACCCTTTCGGCCACACCCCGGCGACTTAGGAAGTCAGCTTCCTAGTTTTCCACGCCTGGGATGTGAACTGTGGATATGGTGGATGCCGTGTCTTCCACCCACATCAGAACCTGCCGGACTTCCTGGAAGGCTTGCCGGTTGCGCGTTCTTCCTTGGTGGTTGATGTATGCCACCGCTGTGGAGTTGTCCGACTGAAGTCGGATTTGCTTGCTGTCCAGCTGCTGTTGGAAGGTTTGTAGGGCAAGATACACTGCTCTGTGTTCAAGAACATTGATCTGAAGGGTGGACTCTTGCTGAGTCCACGTACCCTGAGCGCTGTGGTGGAGAAAAACTGCTCCCCACCCTGATAGACTCGCGTCTGTCGTAACTATCGCCCAGGATGGGGATAGGAAGGACCTTCTTTTTGACCATGAGGTGGGAAGAAGCCACCACCGTAGAGATTCCTTGGCCGCCTGAGAAAGAAAGACGACTCTGTTGAGGGAGGTCGACTCCCCGTCCCATTGGCGGAGAATGTCACATTGTAGTGGACGCAGATGAAACTGCGCGAAAAGAACTGCCTCCATTGCTACCATCTTACGTAGGAAGTGCATGAGGCGTCTCAATGTGTGCGGCTGGTTCTTAAAGAAGAGATTGCAGCCCGTAGAGAATGCTGTTTGTCTAGCGGAAGCTTCACTATCGCTGAGAGAGTATGAAACTCCATGCCTAGATATGTTAGCGATAGGGTCGGGGTCGGATCTGACTTCAAAAAGTTGATGATCCACCCAAAACTCTAGAGAGTCTCCAGCGCAACGTTCGGGCAGTGTCGGCATGTGTCCTAAGAGAGTGCCTTGACAAGTAGATCGTCTAAATATGGGATCACAGAGTGACCCTGAGAGTGCAGGACTGTGACTACTGCTGCCCTGACCTTGGCGAAGACCAGTGGGACTGTCGCTAGCCGGAAGGTAGAGCTACGAACAGAAGGTGTTCGTCTCCTATAACGAAGAAAAGAAACGCTAGTGCTCTGGATCAATCGGCACGTGTGGATAAGCATCCTTGATGCCTAATGATGATAGGAAATCTCCTTGGGACCTTGAGGCGATGACATGGCGGAGGGATTCCATCCGGAACCGCCTGGTGTCCACGAGCTTGCTGAGCAGTTTTAGATCCAGAACGGGACGGAACGGCCCGTTCTTATAGGCACCGCAAATAATTTGGGGTAAAAACCATGACCTTGTTCCTGAAGAGGAACGGGGGTCATCACTCTTTCTGCCTATAGAGTGCACCCTGTTTGCAGAAGAGCAGCGGCTCGGCCGGGAGGTGGAGAAGTTCTGAAGAATCGAGTTGGAGGACGAGAAGTGAGCTCTATCCTGTACCCGTGAGACAGAATGTCTCACACCCAACGGTCATTGACCTATGGCAGCTAAATATCGCCAAGGCGGGTGAGCCTGCTACCGACCGAGGATGCGGAGAGAGGAGGCCGCAAGTCATGAGGAAGCCGCCTTGGAAGCGGGTTTTCAGACTGTCTCTTTTTTGGGCGTGACTGAGCCCGCCAAGAATCTGAGCTCCTCTGATCCTTTTGAGTCCACATTGGACGAGGAAAAATGGGACCTGCCCGAGCCTCGAAAAGACCGAAACCACGACTGCCTCCTGCTCTGTTGGGGTTTGTCGTGTCCGGGCTGAGGAAAGGATGAATCCTTACCCCTGGACTGTTTAATGGTTACATCCAAACGCTCACCAAACAGTCGGTCAGCAGAAAAAGGCAACTGGTTAAGCAACCTTTTTTGGAAGCAGAATCTGCCTTCCATTCAGTTAACGAGCAGACCAGGCTCTGCTTAAAAACACGGAGCAGCGGAGGCTACTGCCGTACGGTTCGCAGAGTCTAGGGCAACCTGAATCGCGTAAGAAACAAATGCAGACATTTGAGAGGTTAAGGATGCCACCTGCGGCACAGATGTACGTGTAACCGTGTCAATCTGTGTAAGACAAGCTGAAATAGCTTGGAGTGCCCCAAGGGTGAGAATGCTGGAGCCAACGGTGCGCCGACAGTCTCATAGATGGATTTAGACCAGAGATCCATCTGTCTGTCAGTGGCATCTTTAAGTGCAGCTCCATCTCCCACTGCAACTATGGATCTAGCTACAAGCCTGGAGATTGGAGGATGCCGCTTGGGACACTGGGTCCAGTCCTTGACCACGTCAGGGGGCAGGGATAACGTGTATCCTAAGCCGTTTGGAGAAGCGCATATCTGGATAAGTGTGGTGTTCCTGGACTGCCTCTCTGAAGGCAGAGTGGTCCAGAAAAATACGTGAAGCTGACTCCTCCACTGGAGGAGCTGGGTGAGAAATAACCAACGTTCTATTGATGGATGCTATAAGATTATTCACTATGGCGTCACCATTAGGTGTATCCAGATTGAGAGCGGTCTCAGGATCAGAATCCTGAGCCGCTACTTCCGCCTCATTACACAGAGAGTCCTTCTGCTAGGACCCTGATGAAACCGAGGGCCGCTCATAGTGAGCCCGCTCAGGCTGTCTGGGACTGACGTCTGTGCAAAGCCGTGACTCTGGGATGCGTGTGACATTCCCGGAGCTGTTAGTTGTTCACACTGAGGGGGGCCATGGATCAATGATTCAACAGTGCCCATGTTGTGAGAGACATGTCCGGACTGCTAGGCTTCTAGTATCATAGCCATAGTCTCAGAAAATCTGTCAGTAAATACTGCAGACACCGTCCTCATCCTCTGGCCATTAGCAGAGACTCCGGCTGAGTTGGATATAATGGGGGTCTATGTAACCTGCCGGCCGTATAGCCGTACATGCTGTACCGGCTGCATAGAAAAACATGTGGTTCTGCACCTTTGTTTTACACAGAGAATATGCTGATAACTCCTCCGCACAATCCAGGAGGGTATATACAACGTGCGACCAAACAGTGCAATGTATATAGTACAAGCATATCTATAAGTGCACTTCTGCACTAGTGGGGTTAGCACCACAGGTGCTGCTTAACGCCTGTTGCAGCGATTGTGTGACTATCAGAATGCCAGGGTCTTCCACACTTGTCTCTGTATCGTACAGAAACTGACACTAATGGCTGCCGGCGTCCTTGTAGAGAAGGAAGCCGTGGGCGTGCCTGAGAAAGTGCGGGAATCCGGTTTCACAGTGCACACAGTGAGAGGGGTGGAGTATGCAAAACATACTCCAGCTCTCAGCGCTGCTGTGCTATGCAGCGTCACGCCCCTACCCTGACTGTCAGGTCTGTGGGCGGTAACGAAGGGAGACTAGGCCCAGAAGCCGGGGACTCGAGTTAATAAGCGCGGCCGGCATATCAGTGCTGGCCGGCGCGGAAGTCCCCGGCGCACCACAAATCCCAGCGGCGCCTTAAATAAAAATGGCAGCGGCGGTTAGCGCAGTAGTCACCCAATACACTAACACACCCAGCAACGCTGTGGTGTGCGATGGCACTAGTGCGGACAGCGCCGCTGTCTCTGGCGCACTAACACACCCAGCAGTGCTGCCGTGTGTCTGCGCGGTCCCCACAGGGACACAGAGTACCTCCATGTAGCAGGGCCATGTCCCTGAAGATACTCCGCTCCATGTCCAGCAGATACCAGGGGCTGTGGATGGAGCACGGTCTCAGTGCCTGGAGACCGATAGAATCCCACTTCACCCAGAGCCCTGTAAAAAGGGATGGGGAAGGAAGCAGCATGTGGGCTCCAGCCTCCGTACCCGCAATGGGTACCTCAACCTTAACAAACACCTCCGACATGAAGTGGGGTGAGAAGGGAGCATGCTGGGAGCCCTGTATGGGCCCTCTTTTCTTCCATCCGACATAGTCAGCAGCTGCTGCTGACTAAACAGTGGAGCTATGCGTGGATGTGTTGCCTCCTTCGCACAAAGCACAAAACTGGTGAGCCAGTGATCCCACTGGGGGTGTATAGCCAGAAGGGGAGGGGCCTTACACTTTTAAGTGTAATACTTTGTGTGGCCTCCGGAGGCAATAGCTATACACCCAATTGTCTGGGTCTCCCAATTAGGAGCGAAAAAGAAATGGCTTTCTTCTTGCCACTCTTCCATAAAGGCCAGTTTAGTGCAGTGTACGACTGATTTTTTTCCTATGGACAAACTCTCCCACCTCAGCTGTAGATCTCTGCAGTTCATCCAGAGTGATCATGGGCCTCTTTGCTGCATCTCTGATCAGTCTTCTCCTTGTTTGAGATGAAAGTTTGGATGGACGGCCGGGTCTTGGTAGATTTGCAGTGGTATGATACTCCTTCCATTTCAATATGATCGCTTGCACAGTGCTCCTTGGGGTGTTGAAAGTTTTGTAAATCTTTTTGTAACCAAATCCGGCTTTTAAATTCTCCACAACAGTGTCACGGACCTGCCTGTTGTGTTCCTTGGTCTTCATGATGCTCTTTGTGCTTTAAACAGAACACTGAGACTATCACAGAGCAGGTGCATTTATACGAAGACTTGATTACACACAGGTGGCTTATATTTATCATCAGTCATTTAGGACAACATTGGATCATTCAGAGATCCTCAATGAACGTCTGGAGTGAGTGTGCTGCACTGAAAGTAAAGGGGACGAATAATATTGCCCACCACAATTTCAGTTTTTTATTTTTTACAAAAATTTAAAATAAACAATAAATATTGTTCACCTTCACAATTGTGTCCCACTTGTTGTTGATTCTTCCCCACAACATTTAAATTTTTTATCTTTATGTTTGAAGCCTGAAATGTGGGAAAAGGTTGAAAAATTTAAGGGGCCGAATACTTTCGCAAGGCACTGTACAACCAACAACTAAAACAGTTTTCTTTCTCCACTGCATGGCTGAGACATAGGCTCCTGAAGTTTAGAGTGTTCAATTTGCAAGTTTCCCCTTCAACTAAGGAGGTGGTAACAGATTATTTCTATGAGTCTGTAGACCAGTCTGATGGTGGAGCACAGACCCAGAATTTTTATTTACAGTATAGTGCTGTGCATAAGGAACTGCGCAATTCAAAATGGTGTTTTGAATGATTAGTTGAGAAGAAGGGGTGAGTTGCAGGACACTGGTCCCCAACAATCAGTCGCACAGTGCATCCTTTAAAATATCTAAAAAATAATGGGGGGGCAGTAGAAGAACAGATTTGAAAGATAAAAAGAATAAGTTTTATTGTTGCTCCATTTTCTACTAGGCTATGTGGTTAGCTTGAAGCGTATATTTGGGCTGACAGACTGTTTAATGGCTGCAGAACAGCCTAAATCAATGGACTAATGACATCAGTCTACAAATTTGGCATCACATTTATTGTAAAACAGACCTATGCCTTTGAAACCAACAATTCTGCTTACCCAAAACACATCATATATGAGTAGCCCCGAAAGTAGAAGACAGGAAACCTTCAGGCTAGGCAGGCGGACAAAGGCAATCATTGCTACACATAGTCCCATTGCAAGGGCTGGAAAGAGAAACAAAGTAGTGGATTGTTCAAAACAGTTTCTTCAAAGAGGAATTCATGCAATGTGTTATGACAAGTGGTAATGTGCTCTACCCAGCTACAGCATATCGTACAGACAGAAGGAAAAAAACCTACATTTAAAACTTCAAACCACCCAAGGTTTCTAAGGCTATTATCACACTTGCGTTGTTTCGCATCCGTCACAATCAGTTGTGCGACTGATGCAACGGATGCGTTGCAGATAGTGGCACAACTGATGTAACTGATGCTACAAAACAACGATCCGTTGTTTGTTTTTTTTTTACTGTTTTACCGGCGGCAGGCTATTGTGAACGATCGACCGGGCGATCAGCTGAGTGTTCACAAAAGCCGCCACCGGCCGATCAGCTGATCGCCTGGCCGCCGAGAGAAAGAGAAACATTGATTTCATTGGTTAAACATTAGAGCTAAGCATGCAGTGGGAAAAAAAAAAAAAAAAAAGATTCCGCAGCTCAAAAAACGCTACGTGCTGTGTTCCTGCTGCCAAACAGTCAGTCGTTCCACGACTGATCCGTCACGCGGCGGATGCAATGCAGACAGTCGCAATGCGTCGCCAATACAAGTCTATGGGAAACAGCGCAAGCCGTTAACGGATTGGGCTGTTTTCTAAAGCGGCGGATTGCGACTAACGCAAGTGTGAAAGTAGCCTGAGCCTAATGTCTATGGTGCTTCTATGCTGGTGACCCACTTTATCTGTGACATGCCTTTCAGAAAGAAGAGAAGAGAACTCACCATCCATGAGCAGCCAGTGGCCTGTCAGCACCCAGATAAGAACGAGCATTACAGAAAGAGAGAAGGATAGCAGCTCTGCTACTGTAAAACGACCACAGCATCCAAAGGAAATCCTGAGAAACAAATGGAGACATTGGTAGATTAATGCCAGGACCATCACATCTGATAAATATGGATCTTGTGCATTTAATGACCTTACATTTATGTGGCCACACAAAACCCAATGCCCAATTATCACCTTATTCTGTAAAACTTTTGAGCATCATTCTTTCTTCTATATAAAGACATTCAGGTCTGAATTTTTGCACAAAAAATACATTTGAGTACAGTCTCTAATTTAATGACAGGATTTAGTCTTATATGCAGTTGTGATTATTCAGAAGGGATACTACAATAGTGATAACGTGCAGATGCTTTTAGATTTCAACAGCAAATACTTGCTTTACCCGAGGGTACTATAATATTGCTATACCCCAATACTTCGGCTATGTGCGCACATTGCGTTCTATTCTGCAGCGTGTAAGTCATTGCATGTGCGTCTCAGAACGCAGCCGAAAAGCTGCGTTCTGAGAAGCAGTTACTGCAGAATTCCTGGAGAATTCATGCGTTCTGGATGCTTGCTCTGCCAAAGAGAGTGGGAAAAGCATCCAGAACGCACATTTTTGACATTGCGGTCTCACTCGGCTCTGCTGCATCCCCATAGACTTGCAGCAGACTAGAGTGGGACCGCACTGTCAAACGAGCATGACTGGCTGCGAGACACTGCCGCGCGATCAGAATGAACTCTGATGAACTTCACCCGACTTCATTGTGATTGCGCGGCTCTGTGCGTGTGCCGCGGCTTGATTTGCGATCACAGGTGAAGTACTCACCGGTGACCGCAAATCTGAGTGACTGAAGTGAGTCGCACTGTCACCGGTGCCGTCACTTAGGTTACCCGCGGCCAGCTCGAGTGACGTCTCCGCTGACAGTGCGACTCACTTCAGTTTCTGCGTGGAGCTGACAGAGCGGTCTGGTCTGTGACCGCTCTTGTCAGCTTCATGTAGCAGAGCTGGATGCGTCGTGGGACCTCATGAGGATTACGCCGTACCTGGAGGGGTGTTTGGGGATTTTAATAAAGTGGTGAAAGAGGTTTTTTTTTGTCTTATTTCAAATAATTTGGGTGTATGTGTTTATTTACTTTCACTTACAGGTTAATCATTCGGGGTGTCTCATAGACGCCTGCAATGATTAACCTAGGACTTAGTGGCAGCTATTGGCTGCCATTAACGCCTTATAAGCCAGATTGCCACCGCACCAGGGCAATTCTGGATGAGCCGAGTAGAGTCCCGGGACTGTCGCATCAAATCGATGCGGCAATTCCGGGTGGCTGCTGGCTGATCTTTTTAGGCTGGGGGGCTCTCCATAACGTGGAGCTCCCCATCCTGAGAATACCAGCCTTCAGCCGTGTGGCTTTATCTTGGCTGGTATCAAAATTGGGGGAGGGGGGGGGGGGGCGCACGCCATTTTTTTATTTCTTTATTTTACTGCACATACATAGACCCGCCCAACGGCGGCTGACATTGGTTGCAGTGAGACAGTTGTCACTCAGCAAGGGGGCGCGTCTGAATGGAACCAATCATAGGCGCCGGTGGGCGGGGGAAGCAGTGAATACGAGATGGAATAATGAGCGGCCGGCATTTTCAAAAAGTGGAGAAGCCGCCGCAGTGTGACAGCCCAGCAGCGCTGCGACGGTGATCAGTCAATGATCGGTGAGTATGAGAGAGACCGACCGACCGACCGACCGGGAAAGAGACCGACCGACCGACCGGGAAAGAGACCGACCGACCGACCGGGAAAGAGACCGACCGACCGACCGGGAAAGAGACCGACCGACCGACCGGGAAAGAGACCGACCGACCGACCGGGAAAGAGACCGACCGACCGGGAAAGAGACCGACCGACCGGGAAAGAGACCGACCGACCGGGAAAGAGACCGACCGGGAAAGAGACCGACCGACCGGGAAAGAGACCGACCGACCGGGAAAGAGACCGACCGGGAAAGAGACCGACCGACCGGGAAAGAGACCGACCGACCGGGAAAGAGACCGACCGACCGGGAAAGAGACCGACCGACCGGGAAAGAGACCGACCGACCGACCGGGAAAGAGACCGACCGACCGACCGGGAAAGAGACCGACCGACCGACCGGGAAAGAGACCGACCGACCGACCGGGAAAGAGACCGACCGACCGACCGGGAAAGAGACCGACCGACCGACCGGGAAAGAGACCGACCGACCGACCGGGAAAGAGACCGACCGACCGACCGGGAAAGAGACCGACCGACCGACCGGGAAAGAGACCGACCGACCGACCGGGAAAGAGACCGACCGACCGACCGGGAAAGAGACCGACCGACCGACCGGGAAAGAGACCGACCGACCGACCGGGAAAGAGACCGACCGACCGACCGGGAAAGAGACCGACCGACCGACCGGGAAAGAGACCGACCGACCGACCGGGAAAGAGACCGACCGACCGACCGGGAAAGAGACCGACCGACCGACCGGGAAAGAGACCGACCGACCGACCGGGAAAGAGACCGACCGACCGACCGGGAAAGAGACCGACCGACCGACCGGGAAAGAGACCGACCGACCGACCGGGAAAGAGACCGACCGACCGGGAAAGAGACCGAGAGACCGACCGACCAAGAGACCGAGAGACCGACCGACCAAGAGACCGAGAGACCGACCGACAAAGAGACCGAGAGACCGACCGACAAAGAGACCGAGAGACCGACCGACAAAGAGACCGAGAGACCGACCGACAAAGAGACCGAGAGACCGACCGACAAAGAGACCGAGAGACCGACCGACAAAGAGACCGAGAGACCGACCGACAAAGAGACCGAGAGACCGACCGACAAAGAGACCGACCGACAAAGAGACCGAGAGACCGACCGACAAAGAGACCGAGAGACCGACCGACAAAGAGACCGAGAGACCGACCGACAGGGAAAGAGACAGAGACCGACCGACAGGGAAAGAGACAGAGAGAGAGAGAGAGACAGAGAGGGGAAAATGCAACCAAAACGAACAAAAGAAGTGACATGTAGATTTTTAGAACGCATGTTTTGGCAGCAGCTGAAACGCTGTGTTCTAAAACGCAACGTGCGGATGGAATTTGCACAATTATGCTAATGAGGCCAGAGACTAGTCATAAGTGCGTTACTTCCCTTGACTAGTCGGCCCTCTTAGCATGCAAGAACGCCTGAGGGCATGCTAACATGCTAATTAATGCGCAGCGTCAGAGGATGGTCGGGCTCACCTCTCTGCTGCCATCGCAGTCCTGAATTTCAGCTCAGTGCGCATGATCCCGGATTTTCAGTCATGCACACTGAAGCTAGGTTGACGAGTCCAGGCTTCAATCCCATGTAGTGCGCATGACCGAAACGCCAGGGTCATGCGCACTAAGCCGAAGTCCGGGTCTCTGACGCAATGGCAGCAGACAGGTGAGCGCAACCATTGTCTGACGCTGCACATTTATTAGCATGTAAGCACGCCCACAGGGGCATACTAACATGCTAAGGGGGCTGACTAGCTAAATACGTTTTCTGAAGATCTCTTCAGCTATGCTAGTAGATACAGGGATGGTTAGGCAGGGAATAGCAATAAATACCTAGAACTGCTTCTGGTTCTGGGTGCACATGGGACCTAACAGGTTCACTTCAACCAGATCTAAACTAAATGAATCTGGCAGATCCTAATCCTACAAACGCTTATCATTACTTGGCATTGTGCTTCCATGTTCAGCTTCTGATATATAATCACACAAAGCATGGAGTTTATGTATTATCCTCCATAAAGGCAATCTCTCAGCAGCTTTTTCCTATGTAAGTGAAGACAGCATGATGTAAGGGTTAACACGGATTTCAACCCTGGGTCTCATCACACTGAGCGCTTTACTTGCAATGTTTGTTTTAGCTTCAGGACATAATCATTGCTGGACTATGTCAGCTAAGGGTCCATACTTATTGCACATGAGTCTGGAGTTGGCGGGATGACAGCTTTCTCAGCTCTGCTGCATTTCAAGGTCTAAAACCTCTGAGTCAAAACTGATGCCCCCAGTAAACGAAGTGATACATTGTTTGATTCAGGGTCTCTTTGCTTATATCAAGCTGTTCTCAGATGAGGTGGCAAAAACCTACTGACAAATTCCCTTTAATAAAGGGGCAGATCAAAAACAAAAAAGCAACCTGTTGGCAACTGAGATCAAACAAAAGGTGGTTCATTTTCACAGAATTCATAGATGCATACTCACTTATTCTGAGGAGAGCAAGGCCTGGTTAAATACTGGCACATAGGGAGCAAGAGAAATGCAAACGCTATTGTTGCGAGAACTGAAAGACAAAATGAACATTAGCTTCTTTTTTTCACCTTTGGGAAACTAATCATCACTTTGAACAAAGAATATACTCACCTGCAGTGCAAATAGTGAACACCACCTGAACAGAGTCAAAGAAGAAGAACATGACCAGAAGAGACACGGAGGCGCCAATAGGAAGGAACAAAGCCTGAGTAGAGTCAATAGTTTGGATACCTGTAGAAGAGAAAGCTGGTTTCAGTCTCAAATGATTCCCCATCTATGAGCATGTGTATTTTTCATCACTATCCCTAAAGCTGGCTACTGTAAACAGCTGAATGCGAAACACTGCAACATGTTACACAAAAACAGCTCCAATGATGTAATAATGAAAACCCCTAAATCTCCGATAAAGAAAAAAAAAAACAAAAACTCTTCAATCCTGCAAAATCATAATGCTGGGTTAGGCTAGGTTCACACGTCCGTTGTTTTGCATCAGTCACAATTCGTCGCCTTGAGGAATTACGGTATCCTGCATAATATTTTGCAGGAATCCAGTTTTTCCCCATAGACTTTTATTCGTGACGGATTGCGACTGATGATGCTGCGTTGCATCCGCTGAGTCGCGGTCAGTCGTTTTTTAACTGACCGCCGGGCGGGAGCAACTCAGCCTGTAACGTTTTTTGAGCAGCGCAATCCGTAGGATTTTGCTGCGCATGCTCTCTCTGGCTCCCTGCACCCGTAACCAGGATACATATCGGGTAACCAAGCAATGTGCTTTGGTTAGTTACCCGATATTTACAGTGGTTACGGGTGCAGGGAGCCAGCGCTAAGCTGGTATCCAAGATAAATATCGGGTAACCAAGCAAAAAGTGCTTTGCTTTTAGTTACCCGATACTTACCCTGGATATGTGTCCAAGGAGGCCGACACTTCACCACTCGGCTCCGCCCCCTCCCGCACTCCACATGTGTACACACGCACACACACTCACTTGTCCCCAGCCCTGCACTGACATCCTCTGCGCCACGGCCTACTTCACAGGTAGAAATGCATTTGACTAAAGACAAAGTTGCATTGTTTTACTGTATTTTATTTGGCTATCTCAGCAAATCAAAATATTAATGTAGTTTACTATGACACATCCCATCATCTCTACAGAGCCGAGAAACTAATTAAAAGTGATAATCGTCTTACTTTAAGCCACAATAACACAACCTCATTTTGATCCCACGTTTGTGCCATAATGTAATAATGTAAGCACATGAATAATAGGGGCGAGGACAGACCGCAGCGTTGTGTCAGGTCATATACAACAGATAACGGTTTGCACACTCCTCAGACCTGACCCTGATCTGATAAGAATTCACCACATATATGGGCTCGTTGTTACCTCCTACTCCATCCAGTCTCTGGAGACCCCACTGTTTTGGGATTCCTATTTTATGGCTAGTACAGACGCTAACTTGTCCAGTCCTACTGTAGTTACAAAAAGCAATACCCGTATGGCTTGCTTGTCTGACACATATCGCCACCACCAAGAGGAATGGGTACGTTTACAGAACACGACAGAAGACTCATGTACAGCAAATATCTTATGTGTACAGTCCGCTTTATTCCACACCATTTCATGCCTTCTAAAGTACGACCAGTAAATTACTTTGTACGATGATTATGTATCACCTTTGCTCCACAGTGGCTATATCAGGGCCATAACTGGAATTGCTGACATCTCAGCAGTAATCTGTACTTCTCACCATTTGAAAGCTTATTGTGTAAGGAATCACCGTGGCAGTAGGGCACTGATTTGGCGAGTACATGGGGAGTGGTGCAGATAGCTCACAAAAAAATATAATTTGCTGGAGAGATCACACAGTTTGCCACAAGATAAATGAAATGTGTGGAATATTTATACAACGCAAATGAACAAGTGAGGTGTGGCAGCCATTCTACATGGAGCACAGAATGTGGGGATAGTCCCAAACGCTGTCTTCACTTTCTCCCACTTTCTATTTAGCTGGAAAAAAAATTGCTCAGTACAACAGCAAAATCAGGACTGCACATTAACAGAAGTGCAGAGACAAGCCTCATGCCATGGAAGACTTAGGGTAAGTTTACACAGTGCGTTTTTCGGGTGCGTTTTTGCTCGGAAAACTGCATGACTTTGCTTCCCCAGCAAAGTCTATGAGTTTTCATTTTTGTTTTCTGCACACAGCGGTTTTTTTTAGCTGCGTTTTTGTGGTGTCAAATAGTTTTGCGTTTTTCACTGCATTTTCCACCCATGGAGCTCAATGAGATGTTCAAAAACGCAATGAAAATCACAAATTGCAAATATAGCTGCGCTATTATGACTAAAAACGCAGCTATAAATGCAGGGGGTGGGCAGTAAAATGACATGTACAGGAAGAGGATTCCTTCTGTCAGTAAACAGAAGCGTGAATCCTCCCGGTAACGCCACCGCTGCTTCCACCTTCCGTGCGGCGCCATGGCTGGACGGTAGATGGAAGCAGCTGCAAAATCAAAAGTGAACAGTAGAAAAAAAAAAAAAAGTCATACTCACCTGTCTGCAGACTCCTGGTGCCATGTCCGCTTCCCGGCTCCTCTCCCGGTACCGCCACCCCCGCTCCGGATGTGTGCCGGCTCCCAGGCACGTCCGATGGCTGCAGGACCTGGCGGTGGATCACCTGATGTGGTCACCTGATGCGGTCACCTGACGCATCAGCTGATCGTAAGTCTCGCGATGACGCCGGCTTTTTAGTGCCCGGCCGGCTTAACCTATCAGCTGATCCTGCCGTCAGGAGACTTCTTTCAGCTGATCACCGGCAGCTCCTGCAGCAATCGGACGGGATCAGACTCCCGTCCGATCGCTCCAGGAGCTGCCGGTAATTAGCACATAAGTATTTTTTTTTTTGCACTGATGCATGAGCTGATTGTATAAACGGCTATTATACAATCAGCTGATGTGTGATGTGATTCAGGCCCTTGAACCTGACACATCATCTGATCACTTTGCCTTCCAGCAAACCGATCAGATGATATTGGATCCGGATGGGACGGCGCAGGACCCTTGACCCAGGGATTACTGTGGAGGAAGGGGGTTCTTTATTTCAATAAAGATGGAGTCACTAATTGTGTTGTGTTTTATTTCTAATAAAAAAAAAAAAAAAAACAACAACGCATAGAAAAATATTTTTATCTGTACTAGAAATACATGGTGGCCATGTCTAATATTGGCGTGACACCATGAATTTCTGGCTTAGGGCCAGTTGATAATATACAGCTAGCCCTAACCCCATTATTACCTAGCGAGCCACCCGGCATCAGGGCAGCTGGAAGAGTTGGATACAGCGCCAGAAGATGGCGCTTCTATGAAAGCGCCATTTTTTGGGGTAGCTGCAGACTGCAATTCGCAGCAGCGGTGCCCAGAAAGCTTGGGCACTCTGAACTGCGGATTCCAATCCCCAGCTGCCTACTTGTACCTGGCTGGACTCAAAAATGGGGCGAAGTCCACGTCATTTTTTTTTAATTATTTCATGAAATAATTTATAAACAAAAAAAAAAAAGGCTTCCCTATATTTTTGGTTCCCAGCCGGGTACAAATAGGCAGCTGGGGGTTGGGGGCAACCCGTACCTGCCTGCTGTACCTGGATAGCATACAAAAATATGGCGAAGCCCACGTCGTTTTTGGGGGGGGGCAAAAAACTCCTGCATACAGTCCTGGATGGAGGATGCTGAGCCTTGTAGTTCTGCAGCTGCTGTCTGCTCTCCTGCATACACCATTGGATGGAGGATGCTGAGCCTTGTAGTTCTGCTCCTCCTGCCTCTCCCTCCAGCATACAGTCCTGGATGGAGCATGCTGAGCCTTGTAGTTCTGCAGCTGCTGTCTGCTCTCCTGCATACACCATTGGATGGAGGATGCTGAGCCTTGTAGTTCTGCTCCTCCTGCCTCTCCCTCCAGCATACAGTCCTGGATGGAGCATGCTGAGCCTTGTAGTTCTGCAGCTGTCTGCTCTCCTGCATACACTGGTGGAGAATGAAGAACATATGGAAGAAGGAAATTACATCAGACATTTTTTCTTTTTTTCAACAATCTTTAATGGCATTGTTCACTGATAAACGCCTAAAAACGCAGTGAGCAAAAACGCAGCAGAAAACGCACCAAAACGCGGTAAAAATGCATGCGTTTTTGCCGCGGGTGCGTTTTTCCCACAAAAAACGCACAAAAACGCAGCGTGTGAACCTAGCCTTAAAGGGGTATTCTCAAGGTGTCTCTAGAGCAGTTGATACTTCTTGCAGGCTCCTTATTTCCTGGTTACTGGGAGACAGACACTCAAGTGACAGTTCCGGTTTCTGTTTGCTACAGTCATTGTTCTGAAGTTTACGTTTATCACTATATTTACATATATAGATAGCATAACAGTGCAGTTGAACAATTGCACAACTCTGGAAAGTGATCGTTGTGATTAGAGAAACTACAAATGTTGGAGGCCTGTGACGATGCAGGATTATAGCAGCAGCTCAGTCACAAAAGGGTGGTGACTGGGAGCTTACTGCTGAATATAAAAGGGCTGGAGAAAGACAGCTGGAAGCTTGGGGGTTAACTCTTCTCCTGAAATTAACTATTTATGCATACTTGGCTAGGCTTTGGTGACCCATCACTTGGAAAACAAGCTGAACACAATGTAAGATAAAAGTTCTCACTGCAAAAGAATGACAGGATATAGGAAACGGAAGGCCAATATAATAATATGTGTATATATATATATATATATATATATATATATATATATATATATATATATATATATATATATATATATATATATATATATATATATATATATATTTGCTAATTAGTATGCTATCTAAATAGCTATACTAATCTAATAAGAGAAGATTACCCCTTTAACCCCCAGCCTGTTTTCACCTTAAAGACCAGGCCATTTTTTCCAATTTTGACCAGTGTCACTTTATGAGGTTGTAACTCTGGAACACTTAGTGTTCAAATTTGTGAAAATTACAGAAATTTGGCGAAAATTGAAAAAATTTTCGCAATTTTCAAAATTTTAAATTTTACGCCCATAAATCTCAGAGATATGTCACACAAAATAGTTACTAAATAACATTTCCCACTTGTCTACTTTACACCAGCGCAATTTTCGAAACAAAATTTTTTTCCGTTAGGAAGTTAGAAGGGTTTAAAGTTAATCATCAATTTCTCATTTTTCCAAAAAAAAATTTACAAAAAAATTTTTTTGAGTACCACATCACATTTGGAGTGATTTGAGAAACCTAAGCGACAGAAAATATCCAAAAGTGACCACATTCTAAAATCTGCACCCCCTCACTCTGAAAACCACATCCAAGAAGTTTATTAACCCCTTCAGCCCCGGGGCACTTTCCGTTTTTGCATTTTTGTTTTTTGCTCCCCTTCTTGTGAGAGCCGTAACTTTTATTTTTCTGTCAATCTTGCCAAATAAGGGCTTGTTTTTTGCGGGACAAGTTGTACTTTTAAATGAAACCAAAAGTTTTACCATATGGTGTACTGGAAAACAGCAAAAAAATTCCAAATACGGAAAAATTGCAAAAAACAGTGATGGCACAATAGTTTTTGGGATGTTTTATTCACGGTGCTCACTATATGGTAAAACTGATGTGTGGGTATGATGCCCGAAGTAGGTGCGAGTTTGTAGACCCCAACATGTATAGGTTTACTTGTATCTAAGGGGTTAAAAAAATTCACAAGTTTGTCCAATAAAAGTGGCGCACATTTTGCGCCACTTTCAGAAACACGTAGCGTTATTTTTTGGGATCTATCGCTCAGTGACTGCTTATTTTTTGCGTCTTGAGCTGACGTTTCTAATGGCACCATTTTTGCGCAGATGCTACGTTTTGATCGCCTGTTATTGCATTTTGCGTAAAACTTGCGGCGACCAAAAAAACGTAATTTTGGCGTTTGGAATTTTTTTGCCACTACGCCGTTTACCAATCAGATTAATTGAATTTATATTTTGCTAGATCGGGCATTTCTGAACGCGGCGATACCAAATATGTGTATATTTATTTTTTTAAACCTTTAATTTTCAATGGGGGGAAAGGGGGGTGATTTGAACTTTTAGGTTTTTTGTTTTATTATTTTTTAAAACTTTTTTTTTTATTTTCCTAGTCCCCTTAGGGGGCTATAGCGATCAGCAATCCGATCGCTCTTATCTATCTGCTGATCACAGCTATACAGCTGTAAACAGCAGATTCAGTCACTTTCTGTTTCTCTCTGCTCGCGGTCGAAAGTGAAACTTCATAGCTGCAGGCGTCATCACATGACCCTGTGCTACGATGGCAACCACCGATAGTCACGTGATCACGCACGTGACTTCCGGTGGGGGCGGCGGTAAGTAAAAAACATGGCCGCGCGCATATAGATCTTGCTGCCAGACTTTGGCAGCAAGATTTAAGGGGTTAATGGCCGCGGGTGGAATAGCTTCCACCCGCGGCTAGCAGGCACACGTCAGCTGTTTAAAACAGCTGATGTGTGCCGTCCGCCGCCGCCTGCCCACGGCAGTGGGCGGGGCTTAACGGGACACGCTCCATGACGGATATATCCGTCCATGGTCGTGAAGGGTTTAACCCTTTAGGAGCTTCACAGCAACCAAAGCAATGTGGAAGGAAAAAATGAAAATTTTATCTTATTTTAAACAAAAATGTTACTTTAGCCATAAAATTTAGCATTTTCACAAGGGTATCAGGAAAAAAATGCACCATAAAGTTAATTGTGCAATTTCCCCTGAGTACACAGATACCTCATATGTGGTGGAAATCAATTGTTTGGGCGCACGGCGGGGCTCAGAAGAGAAGGAGCACCATTACACAGCATAATTGGTTGTAATTATTAGCAGACGCCATGTTGCGTTTGGAGACACCCTGAGGTGCCTAAACAATGGAGCTCCCCTACATGTGACCCAATTTTGGAAACTACACCCCCCCCCTCATCCATACAAAAAAATTAGTTTGGCGAAATTAAAAATACGGACGTCCGTAAAAAAAAAAAAATATATATAAATTAATATGAGCGCCTGCAACTGACACTAAGGCAAGTGCCACACGTGAGAGCGATACAAGAATCTCGCATCGCATCATCCAGCACAGCCGCACGCTCCTGTCTGGAAGAGAGTGACCGTGCAGGATGATGCGATGTGGGACTCGTGCATCGCTCTCACGTGTGGCACTGGGCTGACCCTTACAATATTCAGTAAAAAAATACTGCAGTTGATTACTACAGTATCATTTTACTGGCCCTAAACTAAGTGCATTTGTACTTCTTACTTAGTTTACATAAAAAAAAAAAAAAAAAATAATCAGGACGTACACACGAATGGCAGAGTGCGCGGCGGAGGATGGCAGAGTGCGCGGCGGAGGATGGCAGAGTGCGCGGCGGAGGATGGCAGAGTGCGCGGCGGAGGATGGCAGAGTGCGCGGCGGAGGATGGCAGAGTGCGCGGCGGAGGATGGCAGAGTGCGCGGCGGAGGATGGCAGAGTGCGCGGCGGAGGATGGCAGAGTGCGCGGCGGAGGATGGCAGAGTGCGCGGCGGAGGATGGCAGAGTGCGCGGCGGAGGATGGCAGAGTGGGCGGTGGATGGAAGAGAGGTGGAGGGGCAGCAGATCAAGGAGGATGAGAGGGGGTGGAGGGGGGGCAGCAGATCAGGGAGGGGGGCAGCGGCTGATGGGAGTGGAGGGGGCAGCAGATCAGGGAGGGGGGCAGCAGCTGATGGGAGAGAGCGGGCAGCAGATCGCGGAGGGCGAGAGATGGGAGAGAGAGCGGGCACCAGATCGCGGAGGGCGAGAGATGGGAGGGTGAGCTGGCACCAGATGGCGCAGGGTGAGCTGGCACCAGATGGCGCAGGGTGAGCTGGCACCAGATGGCGCAGGGTGAGCTGGCACCAGATGGCGCAGGGTGAGCTGGCACCAGATGGCGCAGGGTGAGCTGGCACCAGATGGCGCAGGGTGAGCTGGCACCAGATGGCGCAGGGTGAGCTGGCACCAGATGGCGCAGGGTGAGCTGGCACCAGATGGCGCAGGGTGAGCTGGCACCAGATGGCGCAGGGTGAGCTGGCACCAGATGGCGCAGGGTGAGCTGGCACCAGATGGCGCAGGGTGAGCTGGAGAGAGCGGGCAGCAGATGGCGCAGGGTGAGCTGGAGAGAGCAGGCAGCAGATGGCGCAGGGTGAGCTGGAGAGAGCGGGCACCAGATGGCGCAGGGTGAGCTGGAGAGAGCGGGCAGCAGATGGCGCAGGGTGAGCTGGAGAGAGCGGGCAGCAGATGGCGCAGGGTGAGCTGGAGAGAGCGGGCAGCAGATGGCGCAGGGTGAGCTGGAGAGAGCGGGCAGCAGATGGCGCAGGGTGAGCTGGAGAGAGCGGGCAGCAGATGGCGCAGGGTGAGCTGGAGAGAGCGGGCAGCAGATGGCGCAGGGTGAGCAGAAGAGAGCGGGCAGCAGATGGCGCAGGGTGAGCTGGAGAGAGCAGGCAGCAGATGGCGCAGGGTGAGCTGGAGAGAGCGGGCAGCAGATGGCGCAGGGTGAGCTGGAGAGAGCGGGCAGCAGATGGCGCAGGGTGAGCTGGAGAGAGCGGGCAGCAGATTGCACAGGGTGAGATGGTGGAGAGAGGGCAGCAGATCGCGGAGGCTGAGATGGTGGAGGGGGCAGCAGATTAGGATGGGAGAGCGCGGGCAGCAGCTCACAGAGGGGGGCAGCGGCTGATGGGGGAGAGCGGTGGCAGGAGGGGGCTGCAGCAGATAGAGGAGATCGGCGGTGATGGCAGGGGATCGGGGCGGGGCGGGGCAGGGGCTTACCAGGGCACTTGCAGGGATCGCTCTCCTCAGCTGCCTTCCACGGACGGAGTGAAGCTGAGGGGAGCGGTCACCGGCCCCAGATCCAAAGGGATTGGAGAGATCGGTCACAAGGCCGGTCTCTCCAATCATAACTTGGAACGGGTGAAGCAGCGATCACCCAGCTCCAGCCAATAATCCGTGCTACAGCTGCACTGATCAGGGCTGGATTTCAATGCTTCAGCCATTTTCAATGAGCTGTGATTGGCTGAGCGGCGTTCGCAGCCAATCACAGCCTTTGTAGGTCCGGGGGGGGGGGGGGACCTCTCCTGAGGTCAGGCAGAGGTTACCTCCTGCCCGAATCTAAGGTTCGTGTGAACCGATCGCATTCACCGGGGCTGCGATTTCGCTATGGGTACATCATGGGTCGTTAAGCACCATGTCACCATGACGTACCCAGTATGTCATAGGTCATTAAGGGGTTAAGCCAACAATTGCAAGACAACCTTTTAATTAAAACGGTCAACACAAAGTGATGATGCAATGCTGGAAAAAAAATACTTTATGATGAAAGGAGGCCTGACCTTTGGGATCCGTGATTAAAGGCAACAGGATGACACACAGGTAGGTGACTGAAACCATTATTATATGGAGTACATTTTTTTTTTTTTTAAGGGGCACAGCACTAAACTGACAGTAGCCACTTGGTAGTTAGGGACCAGTGTAGGTGCCAGAGGCTGGAATCACAGTGATTAGAAACAGACAAATCAGAAATATGTTCACATGTCCAGTCATCATCTAATAGAACTGATCCAGCAGCAATCATTTGATAAAGTTCTGCGTTCTCTTTTGCTGGACAAAAAAGAATTTCAACTGGATCTGTTTTTATGTTGGTTTTAAAGTGGTGGTTCACTACTCTTCAATAGTGGCCACATCTTTGTAAAACCGATAGAGAAGGCTTTTTATAAATACCTTGTTCAGCCAATTCTGCCTCTGAGCAGCGCTATTGCGGTCCGCTCATCCCCATGAAGTGAGAATGAAACAAAAATCAAATCATTGATCATTTCACACAAAACTCCAAAAATGGGCCAGACAAAAGTATTGGCACCCTTAGCCTAATACTTGGTTGCACAAACTTTAGCCAAAATAACTGCGAACAACCACTTCCGGTAACCATCAATGAGTTTCTTACAATGCTCTGCTGGAATTTTAGACCATTCTTCTTTGGCAAACTGCTCCAGGTCCCTGAGATTTGAAGGGTGCCTTCTCCAAACTGCCATTTTGAGATCTCT
Source organism: Anomaloglossus baeobatrachus (assembly GCF_048569485.1). Classification (NCBI taxonomy): domain Eukaryota; kingdom Metazoa; phylum Chordata; class Amphibia; order Anura; family Aromobatidae; genus Anomaloglossus; species Anomaloglossus baeobatrachus. The sequence continues at coordinate 696,027,799 of NC_134353.1, forward strand.
CCACAGGTGTTCTATGGGATTCAGGTCTGGACTCATTGCTGGCCACTTTAGTAGTCTCCAGTGCTTTCTCTCAAACCATTTTCTAGAGCTTTTTGAAGTGTGTTTTGGGTCATTGTCCTGCTGGAAGACCCATGACCTCTGAGGGAGACCCAGCTTTCTCACACTGGGCCCTACATTATGCTGCAAAATTTGTTGCTAGTATTCAGACTTCATAATGCCATGCACACGGTCAAGCAGTCCAATGCCAGAGGCAGCAAAGCAACTGCAGAACATCAGGGAACCTCCGCCATGTTTGACTGTAGGGACCGTGTTCTTTTCTTTGAATGCCTCTTTTTTCCCTGTCAACGCTGTTGATGGCTTTTCCCAAAAAGCTCCACTTGTCTCATCTGACCAGAGAACATTCTTCAAAACTTTTTAGGCTTTCTCAGGTAAGTTTTGGCAAACTCCAGCCTGGCTTTATTATGTTTCGGGGTAAGAAGTGGGGTTTTCCTGGGTATTCTACCATACAGTCCCTTTTCATTCAGATGCCGACGGATAGTACGGGTTGACACTGTTGTACCCTCGGACTGCAGGGCAGCTTGAACTTGTTTGGATGTTAGTCGAGGTTCTTTATCCACCATCCACACAATCTTGCGTTGCAATCTCTCGTCAATTTTTCTTTTCCTTCCACAACTAGGGAGGTTAGCCACAGTGCCATGGGCTTTAAACTTCTTGATGACACTGCGCACTGTAGACACAGGAACTTTCAGGTCTTTGGAGATGGACTTGTAGGCTTGAGATTGCTCATGCTTCCTTACAGTTTGGATTCTCAAGTCCTCAGACAGTTCTTTGGTCTTCTTTCTTTTCTCCATGCTCAATGTGGTACACACAAGGACACAGGACAGAGGTTGAGTCAGCTTTAATCCATGTCAATTGGCTGCAAGTGTGATTTAGTTATTGCCAACACCTGTTAGGTGCCACAGGTAAGTTAAAGGTGCTGTTAATTACACAAATTAAAGAAGCATCACATGATTTTTCAAACAGTGCCAATACTTTTGTCCATCCCTTTTTATGTTTGGTGTGGAATTATATCCAATTTGGCTTTATGACAATTTTTTTTATTTTTTTTCATTGAAGGCAAATTAAATGAAGATAATACCAAAGAATTTGTGATTGCAATCATTTTCAAGAAGAAACTGAGTATTATCTGACAGAATTGCAGGGATGCCAATACTTTGTACAGCACTGTACATATTTGGTGTCTACGAACTCGCACCGACCTGAGGCATCCCACCAACACATCAGTTTTACCATATAGCGAATACAGTGGATAAAATATCTGAAAAACAATCGTGCATATGCACTTTTTTTGCAATTTTTCCACATTTGGAATTTTTTTCCCCGTTTTCCAATACACTATATGGTAAAACTCATGGTTTCATTTAAAAGTATAACTCGTTCTGAAAAACAAAACCAAAACAACCCTCACATGGCTATATTGACGGAAAAATATAAAAACGTTATGGCTCTCAAGGGTGGCGAAAAATAAAAACAAAAACGGAAAGTGCAAAATCGTCTGGTCATGAAGGGGGTTAATGGATTTGTTTTCCATAGACTTCAGTGTTAAAACCTGGATCCAGTTGAAATCATTTTTGTCAGAAAAAAGTTGTGCCTTCATAATTTTTGTCTCAGGATTACTGCTTGATCCGTTCTAACAGATGGTTACTGGACAAGTGAACTTAGCCTAGGAACTTCTGAATCAGCTCTGGTTCAGTCTCAGAAGCAACAAAGCACGTAAACAACGACAGTTCTAGAAAATATACAATTACACAGGGGACACAATCATGGCTTACTATTATTGGTGCTGTTCCCACTAAATGCTCCTGGAGAACCACTGCTGTCCTTTTCTTTATCTTGATTTTCAAAGTCCATGTTCAGAGACCTAAAAAGAATTAAACCGCTTTTAAATAAATGTGCAAAAAAAACAGAACACAATGTTACATCATTTTGCATCAATTTGAGGTTTGACTTTTTAACTTGTAGATTTTCCTCCAAACTGAGGTTAAAGCTTCATTCACACGTGTGTATTTTTGCATCTGTGTGACATGGACAGTTCTTCTCTCATTTATCATTCGCATTGCCTCCGTATCGTTTTCACAACTGTCAAAAACTAAAATTAAGGCTGCTTTCCCACTACGTTTTTTTAAAATGCGTCATGAACTTTTTTTGCTGTAAAAGCGGATCCTGCTTTTACAGCAAAAAAACGCATGCAAACACGTGTGTTATTTTGCAGGATCCTGTCACTTTAAGTTTATGGGCGGGCATTGGAGTCATGTGATCGGGAGTCAGTGGAACTGAACGTGATATACTGGGAGCCAGCATCTGACAGCTGCGGAGGCTCGTAACCAAGGTAAACATCGGGTAACTTGCTTGGATACCCGATATTTACCCTGGTTACGAGCATCCGCAGCTGCTAGGAGCCGGGCTGCCTGCTCACTGCACACGTAACCAATGTAAACATCGGGTAACTAAGAGAAGCGCTTTGCTTGGTTACCCGATATTTACCTTGGCAACGAGTGTCCGCAGCTCTCAGGCGGGGGAGAGGAGGAGAGAGGGAGGGGGAAAGGGAGAGAGGGAGGGTGAGGGGGAGAGACTGATCACCCGAGGCTGGTTTCTGTGCATGCTCAGTAGAGCAAGCAGGATCCTGTCTATCAGCATGCAAGCGTTTGCATGCAGTATAGTCAGGATCCAGCAATTTGCAGTATTTGGACGCAGCTCAAAAACGCTACAAGTAGCGTTTTTGAAAAATGTTAAAAAACTGCAAGTCGCTGGATCCTCACTATAACGCATGTGAACGCATGTTGACGCGAGTTCATTGCAAATGAAAACGCATTTGCACTGGATCATTTTTTGCGTCAAAAAAACGTTCAGGACGCATGGTAAAAAAAATGTAGTGTGAAAGCAGCCTAAGACTATTTGATTTTTATTTATTTATTTTATCCAGTGACTCAACAATGGATTAGTTAAAAACAGATGAAACATCAATGGACCACAGAAGTAAAAAATGTCTGCTGCTTTTTCATCCATTTTTAATGGACTTTTATGGCATTTACAAATTTAATGAGAATATAACATGTCGAGACTAATGGATCAGCTACACAGATCTGCTTTTAAACCGGATGGGAGTATGGATCAATGAAAATGTGGTTCAGTGTGCTGTATGGGAAAGATCACAGACATGTGTGAATGTAGTTTAGCTGAGTAATAAATGTGGGCCAATGAAAGAATCTAAAGCCCCATCCATAGAAAAATAGACTTGTCACTATTCAAGATGTGTGTCCGTAAAATCCACATTTTCTATCTATAATCTTTAAGGCTATGTGCGCACTAGTGCGTTTTACCCGCAGATTTGCCGCGGAAATTTCTTGAGAAATGTCTGCAATCTTTGTGCAGACATTTCCCAGCAAATCCTATGTGAAAAAAATAGCTGTGCGCACGCATTTTTCTCAAGAAATTAACTTGAGAAGAATTTGAGAAAATTTCTTGAGAAAATGAGCATGTCAATTCTTTTCCGCAGGTACCCTGCGGATTTCGGCAGTACAGCCTGCAAAATCCGCAGGGAAAATCGCGGCAAATCCGCATGCAGATTTACCGAGGTCCGGAAATCTTCCACTCCCAGAAGTTTCTCAAGAAATTTTCTTGAGAAACTTCACAGTTCTAGTGCGCACAAAGCCTAAAAATCATTTTTGGGCAAACCTTTTTAGCAGGCGAGCAGAATGTTAACCTTTAATTCTTTAAGCATTGATGTTTGTATAGTGAATAGAGATGAGCGACCCGTGGAAGTTCGGTTCGGCAGGTTCAGCCGCCCTTTAGATAAAAATCGGGTTGAGACCTGGATTTGACCTGGACCAATGGAAGTCACTAATTGGCGTTTAGGCCTACATACAGCCAGCCCCTCCGGGGGAGGGTAGGAGGGTTTTTTCATTTAAGGCTTTGTGCGCACTAGAAATGTGAAGTTTCTCAAGAAAATTTCTTGAGAAACTTCTGGGAGTGGAAGATTTCCGGACCTCCGGAAAAAATCCGCACCAAATCCGCATGCGGATTTGCCGCGAATTTGCCGTGATTTTCCCGCAGGTTGTTCCCTGCGGATTTTGCAGGCTGTACTGCCGAAATCCGCAGGGTACCTGCGGAAAAGAATTGACATGCTCATTTTCTCAAGAAATTTTCTCAAGAAATTCTTCTCAAGGAAATTTCTTGAGAAAAATCCGCAGCGTGCGCACAGCTATTTTTTTTTCACATAGGATTTGCTGGGAAATGTCTGCACAAAGATTGCAGACATTTCTCAAGAAATTTCCGCGGCAAATCCGCGGGTAAATCCGCGGGTAAATTGGTCTAGTGCGCACAGAGCCTAATTTTATTTTTTTGTGCACACTACATCCGATCACGCTGTTGTGATCAGCCCAGTGTGAGTCGCTCAAACACTGCAAGCGTCTCGCACAGGGCTGATCACCGAGAGTACCCAAACACAGTGACGCTCAGCGAGTGGTCAGCATACGTAAAGCGCCCAAACTTTGATCTTTAGTTATTTATTTTTTATTGTTTTCTTTAGTAAAGTCAGTCTTCAGTACGAACATTGAATTTTACTTCTCAGGTTCGCTCATCTCTCATAGTGAACGCTGCAATTAAACTTTAAACAATATAATGGACAAATTAGGTCAGAGGCTAATAATAAATATCATCAGTTCCATGTATTTGTGAGCAAAGGCTTCAAAGTTCATCGGAATATACCCGGAACACTGTACAGTTGGTTAAGATAGCGTGTCAGAATATAAAGCTGGAGTTTATGGTTTTCTTACATGCAAGGCACAGTTTAGCAGTAACATGTTATGAAGCTAAAAAACGTCATACTTAGGTGGTAAAACACAAACCTAAAGCTGCCATAGACGATGAGAAGGATTGAAATAAGGAACGTGGAGACTTGACTGGAATCCACCAAGGAGTAAGCCCTGCAGAAATAAATAAAAAAAAGATCAATGCCAATTTATTACAAACAGCTAGTAAACTAAGCGATATCTGAATTCTGATCAGAAAGTAGAAGAAATGAACTGCAGTTTGGAAAAAATATTCCTGTATTACCAATGTGGTGGATAGAGATAGAGAATATTACGAATAATATGGACCAAAAACGCTATTAAGCCTTGAGATATCGTGGTAGCTTGAAGACAAATAGTGTTTAAATCAGGTTTGGCTATAGAAAAAAAAAAAAACAAAAACAAAAAAAGAAGTTCATTCCCTCTGCAAATGCGCCCTCTGGAGCTGTACGGGTATGTCCGCACGCTGCGTTCTGGATTTGTCAAAAAAAAAAATGCAGCCTCTGGCAGACTGCCAAATGTAAACAGTGCGTTTGACAAAAAAAAGTGGCAAAAACACATGCGTTTTCGAAGGGTTTTCCCTGCGTTTTGGACAGTGCATTTTTAAAGGAGAAATAGATCATGATAGGATAGGATTTGATAGATAAGTAGAATACATAGATAGAGGGGATAAATAGAAAAAAATAGATAGAAAGAATAGATAGCATGACTGCAACAAACAGACAGAGCCATGCGATGAGAAAGAACTCAGGTGAACCTCTGAGGTCAGTGCCAGGACAGAGGCAATAGTGCGGGGCCCCGAAGCTGTGACGTCAGAGCTTAACCCGAGTTCACTGTCATCTCGTGGCCTGATTTGCGGTCACAGGTGGAGGACTCCAGCTGTGGCTATGGGTAACCTGAGTGACGTCACCGATGATAGCGCGACTCACTTCAGTTGCTGCATGGCGCTCACAGGGAGCGGTCGTGCTCTATGGCCGCTAGCGGTCATCTTCCAATGTAGCAGAACTGAAAGCGTTGTGGGAACTCGTGTGGATTACGTCAGACCTGGAGGGGTGTTTGGTGGGTTAATAAAGTGGTGAAAGAGTTTTTTTTGTCTTATTCCAAAGAAAATACTTTTTTGGATGTATGTGTTTATTTACTTTCACTTACAGGTTAATCATGGGGAGGGGGGATCTCAGACGCCTGCCATGACTAACCTAGGACTTAGTGGCAGCTATGGGCTATTACCCAGATTGCCAACACACCAGGGCAAGTTGGGAAGAGCCGGGTAAGGTGCCGGGACTGTCGCATCTAATGCATGTGGCAATTCCGGGCAGCTGCTGGCTGATATTTTTTGGCTGGGGGGCAGCCTAAAAACGATAGGCCTCCCCAGTCTGAGCATACCAGCCCTCAGCTGTGTGGCTTTATCCTGGCTGGGTATCAATTGGGGGGGGGGACCGCACACTTTTTTTATTATTATTATTATTATTATTTATTGTACTGCACGATATAGACTTGCCCACCAGCGGCTGTGATTGGTTGCAGTGAGACAGCGGTCACTCAGTGTGTGATGCAAAATGACGTTGCTACATGCCCGCTAACAGCAGACACAGACAGAGTCGCGCGATGAGAATGAACTCGAGTGAACTTCACCCGACTTCATTGTCATACCGCGGCTCTGTCTGTGTGTCGCGTACTGATTAGCGGTCACCCGTGAAGGACTCACCGGTAACCGCTAATCCCCTGAGAGACTGACGTGAGCAGCGCGATTAGCGCTGCTGTCACTCAGGCTACCCACGGCCAGCTGGAGTCCTCCACCCGAGACCGTAACTCACCTGTGACTTCATCGCTGATCACACAGCTTACTTCAATCACTTGGGCGACTTGCTGTCACAGTCGGGAGGAACCAGCGGTGGCCGCGAGTAACCTGAATGACGTCATCGCTGATCGCGCGACTTGCTTCAATTGCTGTGTGGAGCTGACAGGAGCGGCGGTGTTCTACTGCAGCTCTTGTCAGCTTCATGTAGCTGAGCTGAGAGCGTCGCGGGACCTCGGTGGATTACACCGGACATGGATGGGTTTTTGGGGCTTAATAAAGTGGTGAAAGAGGGTGTTTGTTATTGTTTCTTATTTCAAATAAAGGCTTTTTTTTATTGTGTGTTTATTTACTTTAACTTACAGGTTAATCATGGAAGGTAACTTGGGGAGACGCCTGCCATGATTAATCTAGGACTTAGTGGCAGCTATGGGTTGCTGCCATTAACTCCTTATTATCTTGTTTGCCACCACAACAGGGCAATTCGGGATGAGTCGGGTAGAGTCCTGGACTGTCGCATCTAATGGATGCGGCAATTCTGGGCGGCTGCTGGCTGATATTGTTGGGCTGCGGGGCTCCCCATAACGTGGAGCTCCCCATCCTGAGAATACCAGCCTTCAGCCGTGTGGCTTTACCCTGGCTGGTATCCAAATTTGGGGGGACCGCACGTCGTTTTTTGGTTTGTTTTTTTTTAAATTATTTTTTTTTGTTAACTGCTCGATAGACATGCCCACCGGCGGCTGTGATTGGTTGCAGTGAGACAGCTGTCAATCAGCGTGGGGGCGTGTCTAGCTGCAATCAATCATAGGTGCCGGTGGGCGGGGAAAGCAGTTAATACGAGATGAATAATGAGCGACCGGCATAGTAAAAGCTGCCGGAGAGCTTTTTGACAGCTGTGCAGTGCCGCGCTGGTGATCGGGAATCGGTGAGTATGAGAAAGGGGGAAGAGACCGACCGACGGACAGAGGGAGATTGACTGACATACACAAACAAAAAAGATTGCCGACAATCGCTTCAAAAAAGCACAAAACGGACACGGACCATGCAGAGATGCATCCGTGTCATGTACGTGTGCTCACGGACCCATTTTGTTTAATGGGTGCGTGTGTGCATGTTCCGTGAGGAAAACTGACATGCATCCGTGTTTTACGGACAAACGTATCACGTACACGGACACACGCACCATATGGAATAACGCACGTGTAACTCCATACATTGATTAACATTGGAGTACGTGTGTCCGTGTCTCCGGTACGTGTAGGAACGGGCCTAACACGTACCGAAGACACGTGCGTGTCTTACAGTCACAGCTCAGCCCACTGAGCGCGCTGGACACTGCAGTGACTAAGTCAGTGACCACAGACAACATGTCCAATGGGTCAGGGCTATGAGAAACAGTTCACACATCTTTATTAATTGTTAACCTAGACAACCCATTTAATACAAGGAGAAAAACAGTATCATTTTGCATTTAAAGTGACAAAAGCTAAAAGCAGTAATTGTTTCATTGTTAATGGAAAACCTTTAACATTTCCACTTGAGTTCTTTAGGTCCAATACAGAAGCCTATGAGAAAGAAAGCAGGGGTGGGAGGGTCGCCCCATAACCAGAGCATTACTTGTACGTAAAGCTGCAGAACTAAAGTTTCCACCAGTCACACTGCATTTAATATTTAAAAAGTCATTCACATCTTCAAAGCAAAGATATAACTGAGAAAGGCTTAAAAAATTCTAATTCATCATTAAATTAAAATTCTGCACTGTTCCACAGCTTATGTGCATTGTACGATTTTTGTTATTTTATTGTATTCATTGCCTAGTTTACTGGCCAGCACTTCAGCCTAGCAGCAATGGCAAAACATGCGCATCTACGCTGGCCAGGATCGCTGGAGCACACCATCTCTGCCAGCTTCAGTGCTCCTGCCATCCTCCAATGCTGCCTCACATACAGTGCATGCACATGGATATGCCTTGATCTTTCCGCTGTAGCTCTGGCAGTATATTTAGGGTCAGTGTCACTGTAAGCTGAGAGTAAACTGCTCTGCAGCCAATCAACGCCACAGGCTCCAACGTCCCAAGTGAGCAGGAAGCTAAGAGGCTTAGGAGTAATATGATATATAGCAAAAACAAAAAGCAATTTTAATAAGAAAATCTGTCACCAGGTTTTTGCCACATAATCTGAGAGCAGCATAACGTAGGAGCAGAGATCCTGATTCCAGCTGTATACTACTTACTGGGCTGCTTAGTGTAGTTTTGATAAAATCACTGTTTAACCCATTCACCCAGAGGAAAGTTTTCCACTTATTTTTTGCTCCGAAAGCCATAACATTTTTATTTTTCCATCAATATTGCAATATGAAGGCTTTTTTTTTGTGGGACGAGTTGTACTTTTGAATTAAACTGTTAGTTTTACCATATAGTGTATTGGAAAACAGGAAAAACTGCGGTGAAATTGCAAAAAAAAAAAAAAAAAAAAAAAAGAAGTGTGATTGCACAATTTTTGGGGTCTCTTAATCACAGTGTTAAATATATGGAAAACTGATGCGTCCATATGATGCCTCACGTTGGTACGAGTTTGTAGACACCAAAACATGTATACTTTTATCTAAGGGGGTTTAAAAAAATTAAGATTTATTATTTATTTTTTTTAAGAAAACAAGTAGTGCTTTCGGAATCTGGGGCTCAGTGACTGCTTATTTTTTGCGCCTCGAGCAGACATTTTTATTTATACCATTTCTGTGCAGATGCTACGTTTTGATCGCCAGTTTTTGCATTTTTTTTTATAAAAAAATTTGCAGCAACCAAAAAACGTAATTTGCGTTTGGAATTTTTTTTCTTGCCATGCCATATACCGATCAGATTAATTGATTATATATTTTGATAGATTGGGCATTTCTGAACATGACAATACCAAATGTGTATAATTTTTTAACTTTTATTTTCAAATCAGGCAAATGGGGGGATGATTTGAACTTTTAGGTTTTTTTATTTTGTCATTTTTAAAAACTTTATTACTTTTTTTTTAACTTTATTTTACTAGTCCTCCTAGGGACCTTATGGATCCACTGTCTGATCACTTGTGCATTTCTGTTGATCAGAGGTGCACAGCTCTGATCAGCAAAAAGGTAGCGTTCCTTTAAGAGACGCAGCTCTGTCGGGTCTTGCCGGAAGTACGCCATGATAGTGACCGGGGATCATGACATGACCCCAAGCTAGCATGGCAACCATCGGCTCCCCATGACCACCTATGTCTGTTAACCCCACAAGTCTGCTGTTCAAATCAGTAGACATGGGAAGAGATCACTGCTAGCTCACCGCAGCAGCCGGCGGGAATTACCGTGACACGACCAATGACGTAAAAGTATATCATCGGTCGTGAAAGGGGTAATCAGCAGTAGATTATCAATTAAGAACTACTTTGTGTGCTGCCAGGTAGTCCAGCAGCTGCATAAGCTCTGTATAACTTAGATCTGCAGCAGAGAAAACACTGAGTTTATCAAAATGACAGCAAACAGCTCAGTAAGTGACACATCACTGGAATCAGGGTCTCTGTCTCTACATTACGCTGTTCTCAGATGGGGTAACAAACTTGGTGACAGATTGCTTTTAACTATCAATTTTAATTTAAATTTTAAAGTCTGACAGTTTTTTTGGCCAGAAATTGCAAACAATGGCAATGCAAAAAAAAAGTCACAGTACAGCATTGACTGTAAGGTCATTTCAAAAGGGATTGCCTGGGTTTTTCAGCCGAAGAAACTGTGGCCATTCCACTGCCCACTGCATGCCCAAGATCCTCAAGATCCACACCGCGACTTATAACGTGACAAAACGCAGTGTAGAATTGCCAAATCACATGTAATAATTCCTACTGTTTGGCACTGCGACATGGAATCGCAAATGTTTCCAGACGTGCTGGATTTCCGGTCACTGGTTGCCAAGTCATGCATGACACTTGCCACATACATCAATGCAAGTCATAAGAAACTGTGACTTGTAAGCAACTTATCGGCCATTTGTCCATTTTTTTAAAACAGGAAAATCATTCTGAATTCCTATTGCACAATACTATTATAGCTATTGCCATTGTAGCTTATCGAGGAATAAAGCCATTCATCTATCTCTGCCCTTCTATAGCGAATCAATGACAGAAGGGGGATTGATGAGCTAGAGGGAAAACAAGCATGTGGGAAGGTGCACCTAAAGGCTTGGCTCTGCCATGATACACCAGATGCGTGTGCTTGGTTTGAACAGTCATTCTGTGCTGACAGAGCCCCTTTAATATTATCATGTATATTGGAATTGCACTCTATATTGAAAAGTTGTAATATATTAAAGTCCCTGAATCGACACATTGCTCTAAAAAAACAATAAAATTACAGCTTTTTGATTGAGGACAAGAAAATACAAGTCCTTTCAATAAAACGCAGAAACTCGTAAAACCAGATGTGTCAAAATATCATGAAGCATCTGCTCCTGTATTATTCAAATCGCCCGCAATTACATTACACAATGTCCATAGGAGTTAACCTCATGCTCACCAGCTACCATAAACACAACCAATAAGGAGGACTGGGCAGACCAGTTCTGCATTCTGACTACAACCTGAAGAACGAGCAAGGAGCCAAAGAACAAAGAAAGTAAGACGTCACCGTTCTACACATTTCTTCTCTAGATGCAGAGATGCGTGGGACACTAAACCTCCCACCCCAACGCCATCATGAATACCTTCTCATCCCACAGAAGGCCTCCATCCACTGCCCCTGAATACACCTTCTGTTACACAGCACACAAGGCAGGCATGGCCCTTCAGATATTTAGCACTGTGGAGAGAAGAGAGGACTTGTAGATAGCACATTAATAAACTTGCACAGAAAGTTCAGCATGGTGGCATGACGACGCTGGACGACTGCTTCCACCCACACACTATGCAGACTACGTCTACTATTCAAGACAAAGGCACCACCCAACCCCGTCTCTGAACTCACAACACAGGCCAGAGGGATTTTAATGACTGGTTTGCAGTCTTGGTCTATTTGTGTCTGTTCCACAGGCAGGGGTTTCCACCACACAGAGGCTGCAGAAGCGGCAGGCCAAGACACAGAGCGCTCTGTCAGGGCCGGACAATGAGCACATTCTCCTCTGCTCCCACTGCAGTCACCTTCTACAGACACACCGAGAGCAGCGACAGCTCGTCACTCAGGCACAATGACCACCACACAGCTGCCTACTAGCCTGGCCAGGCAACAAGACTGCCGAAAACAAAGCCCGGGCGACATGCCAGTCACAGGTGTGACTCCTGGCTCTCCTATGAAGCCCACACATGCCACAGTCACAGGTGTGACTCCTGGCTCTCTCCTATGAAGCACACACATGCCACAGTCACAGGTGTGACTCCTGGCTCTCCTATGAAGCCCACACATGCCACAGTCACAGGTGTGACTCCTGGCTCTCTTATATGAAGCCCACACATGTCACAGTCACAGGTGTGACTCCTGGCTCTCTTATATGAAGCCCACACATGCCAGTCACAGGTGTGACTCCTGGCTCTCTTATATGAAGCCCACACATGCCACAGTCACAGGTGTGACTCCTGGCTCTCTCATATGAAGCACACACATGCCAGTCACAGGTGTGACTCCTGGCTCTCTCATATGAAGCCCACACATGCCACAGTCACAGGTGTGACTCCTGGCTCTCTCATATGAAGCCCACACATGCCACAGTCACAGGTGTGACTCCTGGCTCTCTCATATGAAGCCCACACACATACCACAGTCACAGGTGTGACTCCTGGCTCTCTCCTATGAAGCCCACACACATACCACAGTCACAGGTGTGACTCCTGGCTCTCTCATATGAAGCCCACACATGCCACAGTCACAGGTGTGACTCCTGGCTCTCTCATATGAAGCCCACACATGCCACAGTCACAGGTGTGACTCCTGGCTCTCTCATATGAAGCCCACACATGCCACAGTCACAGGTGTGACTCCTGGCTCTCTCATATGAAGCACACACATGCCACAGTCACAGGTGTGACTCCTGGCTCTCTCATATGAAGCCCACACATGCCACAGTCACAGGTGTGACTCCTGGCTCTCTCATATGAAGCCCACACATGCCACAGTCACAGGTGTGACTCCTGGCTCTCTCATATGAAGCCCACACATGCCACAGTCACAGGTGTGACTCCTGGCTCTCTCATATGAAGCCCACACATGCCACAGTTACAGGTGTGACTCCTGGCTCTCTCATATGAAGCCCACACATGCCACAGTCACAGGTGTGACTCCTGGCTCTCTCATATGAAGCCCACACATGCCACAGTTACAGGTGTGACTCCTGGCTCTCTCATATGAAGCACACACATGCCACAGTCACAGGTGTGACTCCTGGCTCTCTCATATGAAGCCCACACATGCCACAGTCACAGGTGTGACTCCTGGCTCTCTCATATGAAAAATAGCAACAAGAAGAGGAGATAAAAACTCCCCCAAAAAAGTATTATAAAATGTACTCACAGCAAAAAAGGGCAACCAGTCCAGTTAGCCCAGGCCAACACATCTAATGCACAAACAGGATGCAGACAAGCCTCTCAACATGATGGACACTTCACACTTCACACGCTTGCGGGTCCCTACACTGATAAATATCAAAAATAAGTGGGGAGTTTTTATCTCCTCTTCTTGTTGCTATTTTTGATATTTATCAGTGTAGGGACCCGCAAGCGTGAGGATCCGTGATGAGGATTGTGGGCTTACGTACATTGGCCAATTTACAAACTAATACCTCACATATATTTTATATGTATTTTTTTCACTTTGACTATGCGGGGTGCAGCCGGGCCTCTTAATACGGCCGTGCATAGTGGAATTTCTGTCCCTTACGTGCTGCATTTGAGTAGAGTCTGAGTAAGCCGCCTAATCTAATAGTAAGGGCGTGGTAATAGGTTGCTGGGTGGACACCATGCGCATACAAGTGTGAACAGTGCCCTATGCGCGCCACTAGTGTGCAATTTACCTTGCACCTGTGAAGTGTCCATCATGTTGAGAGGCTTGTCTGCATCCTGTTTGTGCATTAGATGTGTTGGCCTGGGCTAACTGGACTAGTTGCCCTTTTTTGCTGTGAGTACTCTCTCATATGAAGCCCACACGGGTGGCACTTGCTTGTTCCTGGGCAGGTGAGCTGGCAATGTACAGGGACGGCGGAGGCAGCGGCACTTATTTGCAGGGTAAAAGCTATTTCTGCAATGAAATTGATGCATCAAAGTGGTTGGTAACAAATTGTATATTATATTATTTAGACAACAGAAGCTGTAAGTGACATAATAGCTCTATGTAACCTGTTTATTCAAGAAAATGTAAAACCAATTTCATAGTTACAGATGTTCTAGAAAGAAGACCCTTCTTCCAGAAAAAAGAAAGCTGAGAGCTCATTGATCCAGGGAAGTTAGGAAGATAAATGTCAGTAAATGCTTGCCATGAAACAGTGGGGATTTTTCCAGAAGTCTGACTTTCCTCCTGGAAATAGAAGTCTTGCACTACCCTTCCCCTTGTCAATAGGATGTGCAGGTCAAATTGCAGAAGTTCTTAAAGGGGTTGTTCACAACTCAGACCACTGCTTCTCTGTTGCTGTTTCCCGCATATAAAATAATGACATTTATACTCCCCTCCGGTTCTGGCGATGTTCCAGGGTATCAGCGCTGCTTTCCCAATGGTTCGTGTAACATTGTCAAGCAATCCCTTAGGCTTATTAGCACTGACTTCACTCTCCCTGCCTTCGGAAGTGTTACTTAAATCTGGAGGAAGGTAGAGGCTGCTCCTGATTCCGATTTGTTTGAAAGCAGGGAGTATACTTCAGATCAGTAGAGTCCGCAACACAGAACAGCGTGCACAGTTACTGTGTGGTGTCTGAGTGTACCTGGGGGCATTCATAGACAAGTGCCACCAACGCAGTAATGTCACTTGTGGGGTGGCAGCACTGGTCTTTGCATGCTTCCGAGTACTCTGACACTACACATGGACAGTGTGCACTGCTCTGATCAGCAGCCGGCAACACAGAGCACACTGTCACTGTGCAAATCTCACAATAAAATTGTGCAGGGACCAGACCAGTCCCTGAAATGTGAGTCACTGATGACGCTTCATTTCAGGGAGGGGACAGAGACCGACTGCAGCCTCTGCCCACTGCTTGCTTTGTTTGTAAATCCCAATGCATGCTGGGATACTCAAACGAAGTGTCATCAGACAGGAAGTAGGGGAGAAGAAAAAAAATGAATAGTAGTTAGTGTAGTCAAAGAAAGATAGGGAATTAATGCAGCCGTATTAGACGTTAGGTTAGATTGAGGCAATAAATAGGAATTTAGATTAAAATGTCTTCAGCCTTCTGACCACCCCTTTAATGGTGAATGTACACAGCACGAACATTCCTAGGAACTCGTTTCCTGATAATCGTGCAGTCTAAACTGGCTGCCAATCACCCTATGAATGTGCAAAGTAATTGTTCGTCATGTGAAATAATCTTTTGAATTGCACATTCTCGGCAGTGAATCGTTCTGTGAACATGCCACAGAACTGGGTAAACAGTTTTGGAGTGTTCAAATGTCCAGTAGTTTCCAGTTTTGGTCATAGAAAGGAAACTAAAATGTTGCCGTACATGATCCATTCACTTGACTAAATGTCATCCAATGTCAGTTGCCTCCTTTCCTCTTGAAACTATTCTTTTAGCACTGCTCATGCTCTTAACATACCTGCGGTTTTAAATAAATCCATTCTTATTAGATGCGTCTGAACAAAAACAGATGAAAAGAAGGAAATCAAAGTGTCGGGTTTTAAACAGATCCTCATCTTTTTAATCATATTTATTCAACAACGGAATGTTTTATTATTTTTTTGCAATACTTTTTGCTCAGTTTGTAAATGGATCCAAGTTTGACATGTCAAAAGGAGCTTGGGATCCATTTACATGAACCAACCTGTGGCGCTAAATGACAGATCTGAAAACCTTTACCGATTGGTGGTCATTTAATAGTGTGTTTACACAGGCAGTTGAAAGTAAATGATGAGCACTGAGTGATCTGTAATAGACTGCCACGGTTCTCAACAGCGAGTCCTGTTTACACAAGCAGATTCACAGCGGAGAACGATTATCTATTACGCTGCGCAGAAGATCATTTAACTGGATGATCAGAGGTCTGTCTACATGGAAGGATAACGGTGAAGCGAGTGTTCTTTGGAACGCTTGTAAACATTCAGTGTAAACCCTCACAGAGATGTTTGGATTATGTCCAAGCTTTGTAAACTGTTGGTAGTATTAGGACTGTACATTTTTTCAGCCTCTGTATACACTATACAATGCCTATACACTGAATGCAAATTGGTGGCTAATGAAAAAATACCAGAAAGCTGGAGAACTTTTCCCTACACAATGTTTCGGTTTTGTTTCCATTAAACTAGAAACTCACACGATGAAAAATTGAATTGGCTGACATGAGCGCCGGCTTTTAATATCGGGACAAAGCAGTTTGTGTGTTTTAAAGATGATCCTAAGTTAACTAAACCCTTAGTTTAACTAAGGCCCCGTCACACTAAGCAACATCGTTAGCAACATCGCTGCTAACAACTTTTGTGACGTTGCTAGCGATGTTGCTGTGTGTGACATCCAGCAACAACCTGGCCCCTGCTGTGAGGTCGTTGGTTGTTGCTGAATGTCCTGGGCCATTTTTTAGTTGTTGCTGTCCCGCTGTGAAGCACAGATCGCTGTGTGTGACAGCGAGACAGCAACAACTAAATGTGCAGGCAGCAGGAGCCGGCTTCTGCGGACACTGGTAACCAATGTAAATATCGGGTAACCAAGAAGCCCTGTCCTTGGTTACCCGATATTTACCTTCATTACCAGCCTCCTCCGCTCTCACTGTCAATGCCGGCTCCTGCTCTGTGCACATGTAGCTGCAGGACACATCGGGTTAATTAACCCGATGTGTGCTGTAGCTAGGAGAGCAGGGAGCCAGCGCTAAGCGGTGTGCGCTGCTCCCTGCTCTCTGCACGTGTAGCTGCGTGCGCTGGTTACCAAGGTAAATATCGGGTTGGTTACCCGATATTTACCTTAGTTACCAAGCGCAGCATCTTCCACGCGGCGCTGGGGGCTGGTCACTGGTGAGCTCACCAGCAACTCGTGTAGCGACGCTCCAGCGATCCCTGCCAGGTCAGGTTGCTGGTGGGATCGCTGGAGCGTTGCAGTGTGACATCTCACCAGCAACCTCCTAGCAACTTACCAGCGATCCCTATCGTTGTTGGGATCGCTGGTAAGTTGTTTAGTGTGACTGGACCTTTAGGCAAAATCTCATATTTGGCGTTTCATCTATTTTTCCCCAAAATCCACACACCAAGGGATTGCAGTATAAAGAAAAATGTGTGATCAGAAAATGACCTATTGTGTAAACCAGGATTTTATATTAAATATATAATTTAAAAAATCTTTGGCTATTTTAGCATTTCTCAATACAGAACCTGTAAAACAAAATATATATTCATTAGTGGGGCTATTCTAGACCATAGCTCCTGTTCTCTCAGGAAACAGCACACCAACTTTAGCCGCAATAGACTGACTCAGACCATATCTTTTTAGATTGAACAATCCGATGAGCCTGTGCATGAGCAGCTGTGACATCTGTTGTGCATGGTGGATCCTATGGGATCCGCTGTGTATAGAGGTGTTACAAGTCACTGTATCAATGCATCATGCCAGACAGCAAGGTCAATCAATGTGTGGCTGAAGGACCACCACATCAAAACCCTGTCATGGCCAGCCCAATCTCCAGACCCGAACCCCAATGAAAACCCCTGGAATGTAATCAAGAAGAAGATGGATAGTCACAAGCCATCAAAGAAGAACTGCTTACATTTTTGTACCAGGAGTGACAAAGTCACCCTAAAGCAGTGTAAAAGACTGGTGGAAAGTATGCCAAGACGCATGAAAGCTGGGCTTAAAAATCATGGTTATGCCACAAAATATTGATTTCTGAACTCTTAGTATTGTTGTTTCGAAATGATTATGATTGTTTTCTTTGCATTATTTGAGGTCTGAAAGCAATACATTTGTTATTTTGACTTTCTCTTTCAAAAAATAAATGCAAAATTTATTGTTTGGAAATTCGGAGTCATGTTGTCAGTAGTTTATAGAATAAAAGAAGAATAAAAGAACAATTTACATTTTACTCAAAAATATAACTTATAAAGAGAAAAATCAGAAAAACTGAAACTTTTGCAGTGGTCTCTTAATTTTTGCCAGAGCTGTGTAAGAACTCAGCACAAGAACTTAAAAAAAAAAAACAAAAAAAAAAAAAAAACACCACATCTAATTGTGGAACTTATTACAAGATCTACTGATTAAAATATACTTGTTGATGGGACAATTTCAAATTAATTTGGCATCAGGGACTGGAGAAGCTATTCTGGCATTTGGCATAGAAAATGCTGTCACATTTAATATATATGATGGATAGGCGAGACCACGCCCTGCCAAGCCACTACTGAGCTACACCCATTTCGTAAGAGCACCTTTAGGCTATGTGCCCACGTTGCGTCGAGGTAGTTGCAGTTCTAAACACACCCTTTGGCAGAAATGGGTTTTGCCAAAGTTGCTTTTGACCACAAAAATGCCATAAATACGCTTGCGTTTTTACTGCTTTTTCATTGCTTAAAGTCAGATGCGTTTTGATGACAAATACAATGCTAAAGTTTTAACAGGGAAAAGACCAAAAAAAAACTTCAATATAGGGGGGGGGGATCAAGTGTATAGACCAAAGGACCAAAAAAACCCCTTAAAAATACTCTATTTCTATAGGTCCGCTGACATCACTTCCTGTGACGTTGATGTTTACCAGCGTCACTTCCAGGGAATTCCTCACTAGCGCTCCGTACCTGGACCCTCCTAGTCTACGTCATTTTCTATGACGAGTATAGGATTTCCTCACTTCCAGTTTTCCGGAGCTGTGGGTGGCGTCTGGCGCCATTTTTAAACACAGGCGCTGCCAGTGCAGTATGAGACGCCGGATTACAAGTCCTACACGTGGCAAACTGCAGCCAGTTTTTCTACCCTAATAGGGAGCCCCTGATGAACCCCGATGTGACTTGCGATCGGGGGGAAACGCGTTGGGCAGTGCTTTGGTGGTGTCAATTTGGACCCTGATGTATTTACATCCGTCATAGGACTTCTATGATTAAGTTAAGTACTATGCTTACATCTTACATTTTCTATTATGGTTATGTGGACCTTAGTAACTGGCTCATAATCCATTGCATGTATCATCTTCTGTGAAGTTCATTTTGCCTTCTATGAAAGTGTCTACAATATCTTATTTTGCCTTCTGTGAAGTGTGCACCCTATGTTCATTAAAACTATACGGACTGTTGTCTCCCAAAAAGTTTTTTTGAGGGAGCTTTTGATACGTGATTAATGGGTCATTAGGAGATTCCATTTAGGACATTTCAGGCATGTGCCTTTTGTCTTGTCATATAAAATTGTGACTATTTCCTTTTTTCTGGAATTAGAGGGTGCTCATTTGAGTAGTTCATTGAGCCTAGGATGTCTTTCCAAGGGTTCTTTATATTGTAGGCACATTTGACTTACTATCTGTCTCCTGGGCATGTGTAGAGATACGTGAGTGGTGTATATAGGCACCCCAGTAACTATTTGTGTGCCAATTTCTGAAAATTGATAAATACTGTTGTTATGGTCCACTTGTAACACTTTATACTATTTAATGAAGACTGTTCTATTGTTATGATTGTATGAGATTTCCCTTGAGTATTTTCTGCAAAGTGCAACCGTCCCTCACTTCCTCCTTCCCAGACTAGCTGCACAATAGACCAGCGAAGGGAAAGCAGGGTGAGTCTTCGTTGAGTGGGGGCGCCACAGTGCTTAGGTTTAGGGTGCCAACCTCCGCGGCAAGGCAGGGCCTCTATAGGGTTCGTTTGGCCATACCCTGGTTGCACTTTCTAAATCTGGATTGGATATTCATACACCATTTGACTGTTTCAAACCAATCTAGATTGGATAATTATACACAATCTGACTGTTTCAATAGGCAGTATTAATTACTATGTACTAGGGACGTGTAATTTCTCTTCTCCTGGTGCTAGCCAGCGTGACCTCCTGAGTTAAGGGGTCCTCTACTTTCCTGGCGGTATAGGGATTTTTATGTCCCGTCTATGTGTGTTTTGTTTTTGTTTGGGGTATGTTTTAAAAAGCATTAAATAAAATATAAAGTATTTTTAAGGGGTTTTTTTGGTCCTTTGGTCTAAAGTTTTAACAGTCAAACACTAAAAAAAAAAAAAAAGGGAAAAAAAATAACAAATCAAGATAATAAAAAAAATAGCTGATTTTATTAAAATGATAAATGATAATATTTATGTATAAAATAACGTTAATGTTTTTCTTCATTTTAATTGTCAGACTATGTGTGTGTGTAAAGGGACATATCATGCCTTTAATATAATGTCAAAAACGCATGCAATTAAATTGTCAAAAAAGCATGTTTTCTGCATCCAAAAAGCATGTAAAACGCTAGGATTTTGATGTAGAATGCGTTTTGCATCTTCTCATTGACTCTAAGGATATCAAAACGCAGCTCAAATGGCAAAAACAATTGACATGTTCTTTAAAAATGCTGAGTTTTTGCCCAAAAATATGCAAATTAAAAGCAGCGTTTTGAACAGCATGGTGTGCACAAGAAAACCCTATTTCTCATAGACTTTGCTTGGAAATCAAAACGCGTGCATTTTGGCATAAAAAGGCTGCAGTTGAAAACGCAATCATGGGCACATAGCCTCAAACTGGAGTGAAAGCACCAAAAGCTTTTACACCACTTTTCCGGTATAATGGCTTTGATGACTCGGCCCTGATGTTCCCTTTGACTATAAATGTACAATTTACATAAAAACGCAAACTACATGAACAAATGTGGAAAATACATATTACTTGAAATGATCCCTACAGCTTGTATTACAGACATAACAGAAGGGTTTCTCGTTTATTGCATCTGCCGAAACGTAGCTATGTGTCCACAGTAAAAGGTCCCTGCGGATTTTTTTGCCTGAAAATCCGCAACTTTCGCGGCAAATCCGCACCCGCGGATTTGCCGCGGATTTACCGCGGATTTACCGCGGATTTGCCGCGGATTTTATTTTTTTTTTTTCCCCATTCAAAACAGAAAATCCGCACCAAATCCGCACCAAACAATTGACATGCTGCAGTTTGTTCCGCATCAAAATCCGCGGCAAAATCCGCAGCGGAAAAATCCGCAGCATGGGCACAGCATTTCCAAAATGCCATTGAAATGGCTGGGGAGTAGCTGTGCTGCAGATTTTCGGCAAATCCGCGCTAAATCCGCGTCAAAATCCGCGTCAAATCCGCGATAAATCCTGTAGCGTGGGCACATAGCCTTAATGTGGGCTGGTCACACCTCTGACGTAGGTTTAGGCTGTGTGCACAGTGAGTTTTTAAAGGGAACCTGTCACCACTCTTTTGCCCTATAAGCTGCGGCCACCACCACCAGTGGGCTATAGTATACAGCATTTTAACATGCTGTATATAAGAGCCCAGGCCGCTGTGAGAACATAAAAACACTTTATAATGCTTACCTAACGGTCGTACTGTGTGCCTCATGGGCATCTCTGTTGTCGGCACCGCCTCTTTCGGCCATCTTCTGAAGCCGTGGTGCATGACGCGTCCGACGTCATACACACTCGCCGGCATTCAGGTCCTGAGCAGGGCAGATCAAAGTAATGTAGTGCGCCTGCGCAGGACCGGGGAATGTGTATGACCTAGATGCATCATGCACCCAGGCTTCAGAAAGAGGACCAAGATGGCCGAAAGAGGAGGCGCCGGCACCGGACAACGGAGACTCCCATAAGGCCCACTGTGCGACCGTTAGGCAAGTATTATTAAGTGTTTTTTATGTTATACCCCCGTCCTGGGCTCTTATATACAGCATGTTCGAATACTGTATATAGGAGCCCGGTGGTGGCGGCCGCAGCTTATAGGCCAAAAAGTGGTGACCGGTTCCCTTTAAC
Source organism: Anomaloglossus baeobatrachus (assembly GCF_048569485.1). Lineage (NCBI taxonomy): Eukaryota > Metazoa > Chordata > Amphibia > Anura > Aromobatidae > Anomaloglossus > Anomaloglossus baeobatrachus. The sequence goes on from NC_134353.1 coordinate 696,049,516, forward strand.
TCGTTTTTTTAATGTGTTTTTTTTAGTACAGTTTAGCAGAAAACTGCAAGCAAATCCTTCTGCCAGCAAAGTCAATGACAAACCTGAAGTGTTGTACACGTGGAGTTTTTTTTCCCCCTTGCAGATTTAGTACAGAAAATCTGCAGCATGTCAATTGTTTCAGCTTTTTTGCCTGCGTTTTTCACAGTTGACAGCAATAAAAAAAAAAAAGAAAAAAAAAACACATGCAAAAAAAAAAAAAAAAAAAATCACAAAAAATGCGTTTGGCCTTCTTTTTTCCTGCCAAGAGAGAAGACAAATTTCTGCAACCAAATACTCAACGCGCGCACAGCCTTATCCTCCACAACCCAGATTGCTGGAAAATGGAGATGGCGCCATGACACTGTATAGCTCCATGCCGATTCATTTCACTCACTTGTCTGTGTGCTCATCCATACCAAAACATTAACCATTTCTGTACAGAGCAACCTTCACAACTTTTTTTTGTTTCTCTGCATTTAAAATGGCACTGTATTGTGCACAATGTGTAAAATGTGAACTTTCCGAATATGTGTACCAAAAATTTATAATGACAGTTACATTACATGCAGAATTTTATGTTAATTATGAAGATGTAAGTTGCAGGTTTCCCTCAATGCAATTAATAAAAATCCAGTGTTAAAATCTGTCATTTACTCAATAGGACGGGCTGATTTTGTGGATTTTTTTGCCCTGGATATATTTAACTGGGCTTTTTTTGTGGATTTTGGGGTCGATTCCCTCAATTGAAGTTCCTCTAAAAGGTATGCATCGTGTGAATCCATACTAAGCTTATTCAATGTGTCTGGGACTCTCAGAAGAATGATTTCCCACTGGTATCAACCTATGCATTGCAAATGGAGCAATGTTCAGCACAAAATGACAAGCCGAAGACAATATCTGCACCACAAGTCAATTATTTTATACTGCATATGACTGAGGGCAAAAAGGTCAGGCATGTTGAAAGCCAACAGGAGCCATGCACATTGATGGGTCAGCCGATGACTTATTTACTGTTCAAATTTCTATTTTATTCCACCTTCTATAGAGACCTGTGTCTCCATGGTGCCAGGCCGGCAAGCAATCCTATCTAGTGTGACAGCTATTCTTCATCCCTTCTCTACACCTTCATAAATCTATTAATTGTATGTTAGCAGCTAAAAGGGGCACAGAGGATCAATCCGCAATGGTTTAACATTCACATATCTCCTGGTTGTTGTAGGAAACAGTCAACAAGCTTATCGGATCCATACCAGCTTAGCAGATCTCCGATTGTGCACGACAGTTTTCCTATCAGTTTACTGTAATGTAATTCTCCAGTCTCTGAATTCAGAGCTGAACAATAACTGGCTGTAACCCCAGATAACAGATAAGTAATGCAAGTTATTTGCAAGGTTACACAACTTTTCATACAGAACTCGTGTAATCCTCTGTGTAAAGTGGGAAGAACGTTCAAAGCAGAATCTGAGACATCCTGAAGTGGGTGGGAAAAACAGCGCTTCAGCCAGGTTGTATGGGTTAACTCATGTCACTAGCAGGGCTGTGGAGTCGGAGTCGGTGTTCATTTTGGTGGAGTCTGTATAAAATGCACCGACTCAGACTCCTAAAATATATAATAAATTGGGGACAGTAGTGCAATGCAGAATGTGCTGAATATTGTTCATAGGAATTTGGGAAAGTTATGAAATGTCCTATAAATGGCTGTTCTATTCCTGATCTAAGGCTACATTCACACACAGCTTTTTTGATGCGTTTTTTCAGGATACGTTTTTCAGCTGCAAAAGCAGATCAGCTTTTTAAAAAACCGCATCACCTGAAAGGTTTTTGAGCTCATAGATAATGTCAATAGCAAAAGCAGATTAGAAAAACGCCACAAACTGACTGCTCATTCTTTGTGAGGATCCGTTTTTGAGGCCTCCAGTTTCTCCACTGGAAAAAGTTCTGCAAGATTAGAACTCAAAAAAAGAACAGG